>NW_027526203.1:281628647-281694314 GCF_048455015.1 Haemaphysalis longicornis | reverse complement strand
GGTACGCAGTATCCCACAGGAAATCGGAGCACACACCAGGAAAGATAAACAGCAGTGTCGGAGGACGGTCGGCAGCTACCGCACCTGCATTGCAAGCCGCCTTGAGAAGTGAACAGGTGAAGACGAGGTCGAACAGGAGGCTCCTGTCTAACGGCTTCTTGCAAACAAGAGGAACGTGCTTGGGAGTGGGCGTTCACATGATTAGTCAAGTGATGACTGGCGCCACCGCAAAGTTCACCAACAGGTCAACAGAAGTCCAACTAGACTTCGCTTTCATATTCTTAGAAAGTTCTAAGCCTCCCCCGTAACTTTTAATAAAGCAGCATACTTACAGTAAATCGGATGGCTTGTGGTGTTTCATGTAACTTGGGACAACGATTACACTCAGAGATATTGAATTTTCGGAAAACACAATAATTAAAGACAATTCAGGGGCGGCGGGGGGGGGGGGGGGTATAGCATTTTAAACTATTTTAAGATTGTCGTTAGCAACAGCTTAGTGGCAGGAAAATGCACTTTTAACGATTGAATCGAGCTGAGAATTTTCAAGTGAGAAGTTGTGTAGTAAAACAATAGCCAGAATACCAAATTTCTGCAAATATTCCTTGAAAGGGAGTAAATTTATGCTGCTTGAATAGATTATAAAAAAATAGAAGTGCGGAGCCAATTTGTGGCCATATGTTCTCGATGATAACACTGCGCTTTACCAGCGCGATTGCGCGCTGAGCTGCACAAGGCTTGAATGATGTGTTCCGCTAACGAATAGCTTGAATTTGGCGCGTTTCTTTCAAAGCAATTTGTCGAAAGCGGCTGCATTCGTGTGTGTGTGTGTGTGTGTGTGTTTTTTTTTTTTTTTTTGACGCCCGACAAGTTCCAAATTGAAAATTTTACGTACATTCGTGGTGCAGGCAGGGAGTATATTTCCCTCTCACACTCTGTAGGTTCCCTGTGTAAACAGTTGATTATTCCTGCATTGGTTAAAATTTAAAAACTGTAGGAAGCATTCCATGCCCCGTCGAATGCTTGCCAATTACGTTGGTGCTGGAAAATGTAACCTTTCACGTCCTAAACCTTGACTCAAGGTACGTGAAACGCACTTGTCTGGTCTCGGTACCACGAGAGAGTTTAATATATCTTGAATGAGCCACGTCGAATTTATAGGCTGTCATAGGGGAGTCGGGCGAGGGGGGAAGCTGCTCTAGCCTGTCCAAAGTATTTTCCCGCAAGCTCATCTGTCCACGTAATACTGTAACTTGCCAAAAGCAAACGCGCTGTGGAGCAAAATTCACCACTAAAATTGCAGTTAGCCTCGCAACCTGGGGCCCACGTATTTGTATTCTCTCTCCCTCTCCTCCTCTCTCTCTCTCTCTTTCTCTCATTTTTGTGCAGGATTTAAACAGTGAAAAATCGATTTCGTTGTGCTTCGCCATTTTCTTTACTCATTTTATCTTGCTGCCGCCTACCTCATTCATTTTAATGCCCTATTCACAAAACCCTGGCGTCCATTACACGCACACGCATACAGACACACACACACACACACACACACACACACACACACACACACACACACATATATATACATATATATATATATATATATATATATATATATATATATATATATATATATATATATATATATATATGCGAGATAATTAAGGAGGGAAGAACACTGTGGAAGAAATGACCCAAAACATTTTTAATTCTCGATGGATGGCTCTAAGTAAGTGAACGGCATGTAGTGGCACCCGCCGTGGTGGCTCAGTGGCTAAGGCGTTGCGCTGCTGAGCACGAGGTCGCGGGCTCGATTCCCGGCCGCGGCGGCCGCTTTTCTGATGGAGGCGGAAAGCAAAAACGCCCGTGTGCTCGAGATTTCGGCGCACGTTAAAGATCCCCAGGTGGTCAAAATTAATCCGGAGCCCTCCACTACGGCGCGCCTCATCGCCTGCGTTGCGTCGGCGCGTTAAACCCTACAATCAATCAATCATGTAGTGGCTTCATCTCCGTGATTTAAATATGCCGTTCTATCTGCAGAAGTCTCGTACACGAACCTGCAGCCAACACAAACGCTTTCCCACTCCCATCTCATAACTCATGAGAGTACGATGATAAATCCGTTTCAACTTATTTCTAAAACCTACTTATTAATTGTAGTTATTAATTAATGAACAATTCCAGCATTTCATTCAAATCGATATTGGCCAGGGGGATGGGGGTAGAAGGCCCTATATAATACACGAGCCGAGACAAAAAAAGAAGGTCATTCCACACCGAGTTTCAGGAGCGCTGCTCGCTACCTTTCCCCCAGTGTGGGATATGGTTACGTCAATACCAATCAATACAGCCGCCCAGATATCCCAGTTAAGACATCCGACGCGTAATCCGATGGTTTCGGTTGGTTCGGTACCCACCCCGGGGGCGTGTTTTTGTCCATCACGTTCTTTGGTAAAACATTTAAAAATAGTTTTTTTTTATTCTAAACATATATCGATATATGTGGTGAAATCACAATTGGGTACAGGGGGATTGTTCAAGCTCCTAGAGGCTCCTCCAAGGTCGTAGTAGTCAAGAACCCAAAGAAAGATCCAGGGGAGCTGGTTCGTATCGTTTTCGTGTTTTCTTGTTAAACGTTTAATTTTGAAGTGGTATAAAGAAAGAAAATTGAGAGAAATAAGTGACACGGTTTGGATCCGACTCCACAACCTTGAAATAATACGCAATGCTCTCACGTACGCGGCCACTGAGGCGACCATCCGAGTCTTACTGAGAGTTAAGCCGGCTCTTAGTTTCGGCGACCACAACTCATGCTAAGGCACGCAATGTGCTTTGCATGCCCTGGTGTTTGGGAAGGGGGGGGGGGTGAAGAGGGGGAGGGAACCAGGATGTCGTGGCCTTTAACGCCGCAGATCAATAGTCATCGACTTGCCCTAATGTAATACTAATATAAAAGTGCCAGCACGGGCCGTCGCTGCCTCTAAATTTTCAATCAAACGAAGCAAGATTCAGACCAAATCGCCTTACGGTTTCCTCCAGGCGTTCCGATCGAGCCGACTGCTTTGAAGTACGGTTCAGGGCACGCTATAGCAACCGTTTGTCGTGGCAACACCTTTTCGCAAGTGCTGTTTACTTGAGACCCTTGCCAATCTTCCCACGTGCAAACACGTTTCTTGCTTTTCGGTGATCAACTGTACGGGGTAAAGAAGCAAAGATGGAAGGTATTTTGCCCAGAGTCCGAAGGGAATCGAATTGAATTGAATTTCAGGTGGAGCAATCACTTTCATGTTTAATCAGAGCTGCACTTATATGTCCGTATCAGTGAATTTATCTTCAAGATGCCATGCGCCCACGGAGATCGCCCCTCGTTACGTGTGGTACCATTAGTCACGTCCGATCACATCCTCGGGCACGCCGCCCGAGGGTGGCCGAGACGTCTAAGTGGCCGAGATGTCGTATTGCGGCATACAAGCAGCGTTCGGCCGACGCCTATCCACGGCGGCGACTCTCCTCATGAAGGCGACATGCGGAAACACCTGGGTACACAAAATTTCTGCGCACACTAAGGACGGCCCCGTAGCTTAAATTAACCTGCAGTTTCCCATTGTTGTGCACCTCGTAGTCCAGCTGTATCTTCAGCGGGTGAAGCCACCGCTTGTACTTTTAAAGTCTGGAGTATCTGGTGACGAATAACCATTGAGTCAAGCAAATAAATATTAGAATCGAACGAATATAAAATTAAATTGGAGTGCATCCGGTACTCAGCATCGCAAAGACAGCCCAAAACATCACAAAATGTTTCAAATCTTCACCTTTATTGTTTGGCGCATACCGCTGTTTCTCAGCAATCCAGGAGTTCCAGTGGTAGCAATGACAGAGTGAGTTTAAATTCCCATTGGTGTGGCTGCATTTATAATGAAGGTGACGCGCTAAAACGCCTGCATGAGGTTTCGTACCTGTTGATCACAAAATGTTTCAAATCTTCATCTTTATTTTCTAGCACACACCACTGTTTCTCAGCAGTCAAGTGTTCCACTGGTAACAATGACATAGCGAGTTGAAATTCCGATCGGGGTGGCTACATTTCTAATGAAGGAAACACGCTAAAACGTCTGCATGACGTTTCGTACCTGCTGAACAATTCCAGGGTGTCGGTGTCATGCCTCAATTGCCAGACGTTGCTTCGGTGCAAGTGTGAAAGGCTCATTTATTGAGTTTGGGTTTCATTAATGGCTGATACACATAAGATCAATACCGTAATCACAGGATGTAGAAAGCGATCATGGCTCAAGCTGCATTCCCCCCAAGACACCTTACCACCTGAAAGTTAGCAGTCACTGGCTGAATACCTCAGGAGCGACACACATTTGCAAAAAAACCTTCATTATGCGCATGACGACCCGAATACTTTGCCCACGCTCAGAAAAGTCTGCTTGCGGTTGAGCTGCGCCCATCACTTATGCAAGAGAGAAAATATAGTAATTAGTTTTCGTCTCGCCACTCGCGTTAATGAACTACGAGCGGTAGTAGAACAATACTTTAGAGCATGTTATGCGCTTCCGGTACCTCGTTAGATTTTAAAAAAAGGTAAACTTAAGCCATGTTGGGTGGCAGTTCCTATAAAGGTTCTCTCCCCATTGTGTAAATTAAAGTGGAAGCTGAAGTTTCTTCATTAAGACGAGCTGAACATTCTCCTCGTCCTCAATGCGAAGCTTTGACTTCGCATTACGACTAAGAGACCGGAATACCCTGTCTTGAAAGGAATTGGTCTTAAGTGTCGATAGTTTTCTTCATTTTATATACGCCAGTCAGGTCTGAACGATACATTCCGACTACGCCAAGGCTCCGACATGATAACCAGTAGCATGCCAGCACTTCAAGTGTATTTTGTGTACCATGGTCGTTCGAAGCCAGCAGTCATTGGGAGTCCGTAACTGTCCAAATGTGCAAAAACGCCCTGAAATCAAAAGCAAGTTCGGAAGATCAAGAAGCTATGGCATTTTTTTATTTGAAAGTGCCCGAAAAGAATATAATTTCCGCCCGGCCCTCATATCGAAGACTTCTACGTGCTTTGCGCAGCAGCGTACGTTTCTTCCGTTCATCCCGTCGGCCACGTCAATTGTGCCAGGAAGCCCGGGCTTCGACCTGTGCCGGCCGTTGGAGGCTCCCCAGCGCTCTGTATAACTCTATACTCAACCTTGTGATCGTGAACCGCCTGGCAATCGCTCTCATCGAGAGAAACGAACGAAGCCGAAGCCCCCCTAGTATTCCCACGTGACCTCTTTACCGAACGACGTCGGAGGATCTGGTCATTTATCGGAACGCTCCTTGTTACGCGCACATACCTGCTTTTTTTCTCTCGCTGTCTCCTTCGTTGAACCCACTTTCTTTGTACTGCTCTCCTCCTCTTTTTCCCGGTCTTCCCCATCTAACGCTTCCCTTTATTCCTTGGTTCTCATTTATTCGTCACAACCAACATCTATACTCGCCGACCGCATTGGCTTGCTTTCCTTCGCACAGTTTTACCACGGCTTTATCCAGCTGAAGCGAGAGATTCAACATTGTCCTCTCTAGCCCTTTTTTTTTTTTTTAGCACGGGTTGCAAAACGTCTATCTTATTTCTACTGCAACCTTGCGCCATGTGCCAATACCACACTCATTTTTATAAGTTGCCACACTCACTTCATTTTAATGGTCTCGTTCGTTGACCCTAAAGCAAGCCGCCAAGCTAGGCTCTCAGGAAACCTTGATAGCTCGAGCAGTTGGCTTGGCTGCCTATTGGGCGCATGGCGACACAAAACGCATAATCAATGCGAGTCGGGATCATCCCAGGTCTCCCTTTCTCGGTGTTCCGAGAAAGATGACCACGTTGTTCTTAGGCGCGACTGCTGTCAATCTCAAGAAAGCTTCAGCGCTCTTACATGCGATCGCATATATGGCGTCTGGATGTACGGGAATGGGAAATGTATGTACCCAAGAAGAACAAAAATTCCCCTCTTTGGCAGGGCGTCACCGAAGGAGACATCAGCCCCCCGAAATTACTCGCAGCTTATTTGGGAGTCGTGAATGGAAGAAGTGATGGATTGTAGTAAATGGAGAGTGTTTAAACTACCTAAGATTTTGAGATTCGGCGACGATACTGTTCACTGAGTTCATCGAACGCCTGCAAACAATTGTTCCAAAATTGTATTCATAAAGCTCACAATTAGAGTTAGATAAATATGAAAGAATAGAAAGTAAAACTAAACAGCCGAGCGGAGAGTCTACCTTTCAACCTAGGTTATGGAATACTAGATAATTAGTAGTGGTAGTAGTAGTAGCCTGCGTATTTTAGAGTTGCAGAGGCACGTAAAATACTCGATGAGGGAGATACATATAACAATCTGGGAAAATTTGTCAGTGTTGGTCAGAAGCATCAGAAAAAAAATCATCATGAGGAACATCAAAAAACGAACAGTAGGCTCCAGTCACAAACAAGAATAGCATACAACTAATGCGTACTTGTGGTGCTGATTTAAAGGGTAGAAACCTTGGCGTCAAACTAAGCACCTCAAACTAACACCTAAGGGAGCCAAGCAAAATTATGGAAAGGAGGGTTATAAGCGTAATGCTTAGGGGTAGCAAACGAATGTCATGAATTAAGGAGCAATCTCGTGTGGGTGGCACTTTCGCTCAAACTAAGAGGAAGAAATTGAGTTTTGCGCGCATGTAATACGGAGGACTCACAACCGGTGGACTACTCGTGTAACAGAACAGCAGCCAAAGGACGAGGTGTGCAATAAACTAGGGCGCATAACTCAGTGGCTTTATAAGGTTATTCAGTGTCAAAGGATAGATTCCGATGAACCGGGACAGAAGGAGTCAGCAGTCTATGCCTACAAAGTCTATAATGCTTAGTCTGATGCCGTTGTCGAACTAATGGCATAACGGCCTTCCGTTCTTCTAAACCTCCACTTCTAGCTTCCTCAAAGTTGTCTCCTACCCGTGTTATTATACGCGGTTATCATGCTATGTCTGCCATGCTCACTAACTGCCGCAGGTATCGGCCCCGTCTACCCTGAAAGGCGGATGTAAAAGGCTTTCCTGAAGACAGTTTCACTGACCTCGCTGTTTTTACTGAATCATAGTCTGCGCCATTTATTGAAAATCATGAACTTATTCGTGGTACGTTGTAGTTCATTATTTACAGGAGCGACAGGATCCCCCACAAGGACGGTCAGGTGTTCTTTTTCCTAAAGGTTTGCCTAAAATTCGATCTCCTTACCATCATCTGCCATTCCAAATCGTTGCGCCCATTTATTTCTGTCTGCACGTACAAATATTCTAATCGCCTTCTATCACGCACCCTACAAGGACCGTTCTTCTATTAAAGATATTTCCTCCCTCGTACGTCATCGATTTGACTACCCTCTATTCTCCAGCTACAGTAAAAGGTCGTTAATTCGAACCGCTAGGGGACGCCATCTCAGTTCGAATGAATGAAAGTTCGAACTAATGAAAGTGGACAACAACAACAGTACATTGATATTGGGAAACAGTAGGGCATGTCAACACTTTGAGGCCTCCAAAAGCGGGTGGTTTTGGCCTGTCTTTTGTCCCTGAAGGCGTCAGTCGGTACTTTTTGCCCTAACAAACGACTGTAGCGGAAAGCATCACCTTCGCCTTCTTCGAAACTGAAGAAGAGACAGGTGGAATTCCATCCGGTCATGACTCCTGAGCGGAAGGCTGCACCATGTTTCGTCCCCGCCCTCCTTTTCGTCATTGGCAGCGGCAGGTTTCGCGATTCTCACCTGAGATTTGATGTCCACATCTGTCCGCGCACGACGCACACCACTGTACTCGCGTCCTCATCGACGAAGTTCCCAAAAAATTCGCCTTCCGAAACTTCCGTCATGTGGGATTTAGATTGGTTTTAGCCCCTATTTAGCCTTCCCCGTTCTACGCAGCCTCGTGTGTAGGTACAGGGTGCATTTCCCTAGCCGTGTGCCTGGCGGCAAGGCGTCGGCGCACGGTGGCGCGTAGTTCGAATTATCCGTTCCGGAACATACTCGGGTTCGAATTAACAGCCTTCTGTAGTCGCAGACTTCTGTGGAGAGTTGGCCGGACCAAATCGTACAGTTAAAATTGTCCATTAATTCGAATTATCGAAGTTCGAATTAACTGTAGTTTCCTACTCTGCGGTAAAAAATTGTTTCTGGCACCGTATGGAGTACGCTCATGGCACACACACAGATCCCCAGAGATTTTCTAGAGGTTTTTAGGACTCCGTCCTCCTTGATAATTTTCTCTCAGTCGAAGAATCAACTCTTGGCACGAATTCACTTGATTTTGTTCTGGCCTCAAATAATGACCTAATTCAATCCGCATAATATGCCGATGACCTGAGCAATCATATTATCATGTTTAAATCTGAAATCAAATACCTACATGTAAACCTTGTACACAGTGCAACCGCGGCATCAATAAAGGTGACTTTTTTCATGTCAACTATGGTCACTCAAACTGGACTACTCTCACTATATTCGTCGATCAAACCTGGCTGTTGCTTTAACTAAAAATGAAAGCCACATTTCACTTGTTTTCATTTGTGGCGACGTGGAAGGGTCTTTGCATGCTAGCAAAGACAGTCCCTCCATCAAAATAAAAATACGCGAGCTTGTGTGAATAAAACAGCTTGCCCAGACTTCAGAAAATACAGGAAGTCCTTTTAAACATTATCCGCATAGCTCTTAAAATATTCTTGTAACTTAACTAACACGAAAGTAGCCACAAATGTAGCATTATTGTCGTTAACTAGGATGGCTCCAGAACTTCATTCGAACATCGGCCTTACGTTACGAGCTCGCACTCCTTATCTGTCATCACCTGCGAATTTGTCCGTAATATACCCGCATTATTAAGATCCAACTTTAACCAATCGCTCCCAATTAAAATAACTTCAGGATGTTTAAATAACTTCTTTAATAAAGTAAAGACATCTAGTACACCCAGTCGTGACGATATCCCATTAAGAACATCATATGCTCGAAACCTACTAACGCCATTTCCAGCCGCATCCTCCAAATTATTTTCACTCAGCCCATTTCCGAGGGCGCTATTTCAAAGTGGAATACGAGCAA
Organism: Haemaphysalis longicornis; assembly: GCF_048455015.1. NCBI lineage: Eukaryota > Metazoa > Arthropoda > Arachnida > Ixodida > Ixodidae > Haemaphysalis > Haemaphysalis longicornis. The sequence continues at coordinate 281,685,198 of NW_027526203.1, read as the reverse complement.
AGTTGTCCAAATTCACTGCCAGAGATCACACTACCGGCTCATCTCGCTGACGTATATAGCATGCAGACTACTATAGCGGGAATACTTTATTCCAATACCTGTACGCACTTGAATTAAACCACTTTTTTAAAGAAAGCGCAAGCAGCAATTCCACCCAGGTCTTTCGTGTTAAACCCAACTATTTAACCTCCCTACAGACCTTCATCTTAATCTCGATTCTTACTTTAAACTGACGTCATCTATAGAGATTGTCTCCAGAGCATTTTCCCTCGTTCCACACCTGCAAATTTTTGGGGCCTTTGGCTGCATCTCTTTATTTCGCGCTGGAATAAACGTCCACAGACGTTTTCAGAACACCACAATCGCTGGACTTCATTCTCGTATTACCAAAGTGATGTGCGGTGCTTTACAAGGCTCAGTTCTCGTCTCCCTTTTATCCGAAACCTAAGTTAATGATTTACCGTGGTGCATTTCTTCCTCCATTCGGCTGTTTGCAGAATACAGTCTCTACAGGCGGATATCTAATAATCAATGCATGTCCCTTCTCCAAAATGACCTAACAGAAAAAAAAAAAAAAAAACCCAGATGCTCCGTTTGAATGCTGAAAGCTCTCATATATATATAAGTGTAAATTTACACACATAGCACGAAAACACACTACGCAACATCTTCATGATCGCTAAACATGATAGACATATCACGAATGGAATCGTATTCATATCCTCGGCATCTTCATGATCAGCAAATTAACCTTGGTCCGACTATATTTCTAAACTTGTCGCCGATGCTTTCAAATCGCATGGAGGCATTAGAAGATCTTTATTACCCTCACCTTCTGCATTCCGCCATGCGCATATGAAAAATTTATACGCACTAAACTCGAGTACGCTTCTGTGGTTTGGAACTCTCATCAAACTTACTAACTTAGCACTCTTGAACCGGTTCAAAATCGCGCAGCTCATTTCATCTCCGCGGCATTCCGCGTTCCTTCGAGCATCAGCAACATGAAATCGTCCTGCGGTATCCCTACCCTCACATCTCGCCAAAAACGTGCCCGACTAGACTTTTTTCACAAACTCTAGTATGTTTTTCCGGACGTGCGTGATTTATGATTATTCTGCATTTAATTCGCACGTCACGACGCCTGCTTAACCTCGTGAGCAAACAGTGCGTTCATGGTTTAACCAACGCGTACAATAACTCATTTTTGCCTGTTTCCAGAGAGAAGGAAAATGACTTGCCGTATTCATCAGTAACAGAATGTGACCCCACGAAGCTGAATAATTACTAACCTCCGAGAAAAGAGCGGAGAAAATATATTTGCAGACCTCTTTTTACAGTAAAGCTGTATACCTCTACCCCGTATACGTCTATCTTCGTGGGCAAAAACGCGTACTAAAAAAACACACCGGGAGATTCGTTTTCCAACGCCTCGCGCTAGAACGCTTCGTGCTTCAAAGACACGATACTTTTACAGCAAAGCTGTATACCAGAAACTGAGCGTAGTATCAGTAGGCAAGGTATTAGAGTAACGCCACTAAGGCACGCAAGTTAGCACCGGCGGCCACTTCGGCGTTTATCAGTGTTGCGAGATTGCTGCATCTACGGCCTCACCGTTAACTTAGACCGGGTCGTTTGTTAACAACACTACCGAAGATGCAGAAATACGGCATGTTCGGGCACACTTCTGCTGCTGAAATGCTGCTACACGCGTTATCCTTGGTTCGCATTCGGAACGACGTCAGTAGCGCGCAGCCGCAGAGCAGGGAGGACAAGATAGCTAAGCCTACCAGAGTTGACAGACTAAAACGCATAAACAACAAAATGGCGGCGCCCATTAACCTCTTCCATCACCATTTGTAGTGGTTTACAACAGCTTTGCTGGACATCTACTTTCGCAGGGCGGAATGGCGACCAATTTTTTACACGTCACGAAACTTTTTTTTCTCTCAATAAAGGGCGTCATTTTAAATTTTAACAGCTTCAAGAATTGTTGAAGTGTTAGCTGTCATGAGGCGTTGTATTATAATCATACTTCCTGTGGGCAGGTGGGAGACAAATCCACAGGCCACCGAACGCCGAACCAGGGGGAGGGGGGATGGGAAGTCTTTTCTTGATTAACTGGCTGTATGGGGAGGGTCCCAACTCCAAACCTATGCTCACAGGCACGGCACATGTTTACACGAGAGAATAACGAAAAATGGCAAGGCTTATGCCATACGAGGTGTATCTATACTGTCTATACTAAAAACACCCGTACTCTAGGTTAGGTACTCACATTTCGTCTCACACATGCCTGGGGTTTCCTTTGCGCTGAATAATGTGGACATGTGTGAGGCATGCCAGTAGTTTTGGTAGTTCGGAACAGTTCTGCCTATAAGTACTTTGTGTTCGAGCATTATTTCACTTTCGCCGGGTGGCTGATTCGAGTGACAGACAAACAGACAGACAGACCAAAGTTTTAAGGACAAGAGTCTTTCTTGGGTCACTTAACAGCGAGAATTTTCGTCTGTCTCTGTGTCTCTTCGCCTGCGCCTCTGTCTATCTGTCCCTCGATTCAGCCGCCCGGACAAAAGTTAAAAGGATTTTTAAACTAGTCTACATAGGCAGAACTTTTCCAAACTACTAAATCTCGTACCACACTTCTTATTTACCAACATTGTTGAACAAACAGAAACTATTAGGCGTATTTAATGCAAAACATGAATACATAACTGGTACTAGCAGTGTTATTGTAATTAAAAACTGATGTGTACCGGATTTTCGCAATAGAAATTTTACAAAACGCGTTGAAAACAGTTTTGAACTAAAATAACAAAGGCGCGCGGCCGAGCATAGACCCCACGGCGGCATTCCAAGTAGAACAGTAATTAAAGTCTCCAATAAATGGCGCGCTAGCAATGCCAGGGCGGGAAAATTAAATTAACTTCAACAAACCTACACCGTGCTTACCATGGTAGGAGCGAGATGGCAGGGGAAACGCGTGAGAAGTGGACGGGGGAAAGAAGAGAGGTATTAGCGGGTCAGGGGAGGCACAAGACTATGGTCTCTCGACGAGATATTACAGCGAAATGGGTACATACGCGGCGTCTTTTTTTTCTCCTGTAGGTAACCTAAGCCCCCCAAAAAACTATCGTCTTTAAAGAGCCGACAACAACCGGAGGGTTGGTTATACAGCGTGCGCCCACTGCATGCTGAAGTTGTTCCTTCGTTTCAAATTTTGGAAATGTTTATTTTCTTGCTTTATTTAGTCTCTTCCCATCATGTTCTTCCTACATTTACTTTTATTTCATAGGTGCTATACGCCCCATCCCTCTAGTCCCCCTCCGTCCCGTCACACACCAAAAACCAGATCCTTGGTATGCCACTTAGAAGAACAAATGTAGTATTTTCTATCAACAAGATAGATTAACAATCTCTTTATTGGGTGTAATTGGTTCATCAAGAGTAGCGACTACAAAAGTTTTTATAAATGTCGAAAATTGATAGAAAACTCCGGATGCACTGGGCCCGTAATGGGGAAGATTAACTGCATGTCGAATGCCCAAAAGCTAGCCAACATTTCACTCATCCACCAATCAGCTATCCTTTATAAAAATTTCGCGTCCATCCATCTTCATTCGTTAAAATTAAATTGGGGCTTGAGGCGCCGAAGCTGCACCTGGGCTGTGAGGCGCCCCGTAGTGGAGGTACACAGTCCAAAAAACGTCCACCAGTCTGCTTTCCCAAAATGCACAGAGAAGGACGATCACTGCGATCGCTGCAGTACAATTGGTCAATGCCGACAGACAAAATAATAAGATTTGACTCGAAAAATCGGGTGTGTGCGGTGGCATCGCGCAACGGGAGCATGAAGAGTTGCATTGGGGGATGTAACAGCGTATACATCCTATTTTTTACTCCAATCGTATGCGGGGAATCTTTATTTGCCTCATGTGTTCCCGCGGGTACCGCGACCGGTCATCCAGGTGCATTGTGGAAAGAAGATCCACGAATATATTTTATAGTGTACCGATTCGTTTACACCATGTGGGCATCTTTAACATGCTCCAAAATCTCGTCAAGCGGGCGGTGTTGTCTTAAGAAAAATTTCCGTCACGTCCTGAATCTCCATCGTGTCAGTTGCAGTGCGCGCTAGAGCGCGCTAAGCATCAGCATTGCACCAACTACATATTTTTGCACTTGTACAGTTTAGCGTACCGTTCTACGTTTACCGTTTCATCAGGCTCACTGCCTCCTTTTTTTATTGAAACGCTAGTCGTTAACTACCTACGCCTACCGTCCTGACTTGCGATCAGCGAAGCTCAAAATTTGTTTTGCCTTCTTTTACTTTAGTCATAAGGCCTGTTCAACTTTCTTTCGCTGTGCGCCTTTCGCATCCACGCGTAACGTACACAACGGTGTTTTGCTGACTTCGAGGCGCACTGCAGGGTTGTTCACTTTTTTTCTCGGTCTCCTTAGCCCCTTCTTAACTTTAACAACGACATCTGGCGCTGTCCGCAAAGCTGGCTCCAAGGAGCTTGTTTCTTTTCTTCCCCTTCACTCTTAACTGTCGTTTCCGGGGCGCTGTGCAAGCGAGAGGAACCCCACACTTCTTCCCCTTGTCACAAAGTGCCGTAAACAGATGCACGCGTCGAACGAGGCGCCGCGGATCAATCGCCATCGTGCATGGAGTCCCTCGTGACTGACGACGCCAGCACTTGCATTTTGCGCGCGGAGAGTTGCGGCTTTGTGTGCATGTGGTCTGCGTTGTATTTCCGTCGCGTAATTCTTTCAGCACTTCGCGCGAATAGGACCGAACTCATTTTAACCACTTTGCATCCAAACAGCCCCGCGAATTTCCCTCTTTCGCGGACGCGCGTAAGACTGCTCCCGCAGTTTCACAAACCTTCGGTAGGCGTGCATAAGAAATGACTGAGGTTGGCCGCAAAAATATTTGCTTTTTGGCTTTTAACGCCCGCCCACCGAAGTTCCTCTCCAAGATATAAAAACACAGCTCAGAGCACTGACGATTACTTTTTAAACCATTTATTTATTTTTATTTATTTATTTATTTATTTATTTATTTATTTATTTATTTATTTATTTATTTATTTATTTATTTATTTATTCATTCATTCATTCATTCATTCATTCATTCATTCATTTTTTCGTGGATACTTTGTAAGTATTGCCAGCAAACAACTGCCCGACACTGCACACCGCTGCGGTGATGCAGCATGCAAAACAAATAGGCAGGGTAGCTGAGCATAGTTATGCATTTCTGTCCCATAGCTATTCATCTGATCACCCCTCCTAATCTATGCCACCTCAACGGTCGTGAATAGCTCGTGGTTTTCAGGATAAAGTGGTGCTAACCATGCATATTGCTTTCAATCTTCATGATTAGCGTGTGTGTTGTATTAAGCGGAAGGTTGGGTTAGTTGGTTATATGACACTGAAGACATTGTTAGCGCTGAAAGAGGGGATACGGGATAGCAAATTTCACGGGACCAAAGTTAAACACCCACTGAATTTTACTAGACACGCAACAAAGGGTACGACAATGACGCATGCGTGAAAGAAAAACAAACAAACACGGATTCATTCCTCACGTGTGCGGGGTAATCTCCGCTTCAAGAAATACACTTCGTTGCTCGATAATGCCTGGGTACCGGAGCAAGCGTTTCCTTCTCCCACAATACGGAATGCGTCAAATATTTCTTTTTGGCATTGGTTGTTTAACCTGTCAGAACTCCTATATATGTGAGTTCTCCCGTCGGTATTGAAGTGAACTCCTTAGAGGACAGGGAGTACAAGGCCGGGTCGACTGGATGCCGAGCCATGAGGACATGAACCCAGGAAATCGGGTTGGCCACAAGGCAGCGCAGGAGAGTATCGCTCGTTCCTCTCCGCCGAACTCCTCGTTGTCGTCCCCTCCTACGCATCCGGCTCTTCTCGTGCTCCGACTTAAGAAGGCAATGACAACAGGAATACCAGATAGCCTCCCCGACAGGTTACCTCTTCAATGTTGGCACGCAACCAAGGGCGGTTTAAATATTGGTAAAGAAGTTTTGTGCTGACGCTGCATATACTCCCCATATTATTCAGAAATGGACCCGCAGACCTGAAGGACGTGAACACTGCCCTTATTGACATCTGAGCGCCAAATTTGATTTACACCATCTCATTTAGTCCTGCGTATACTTGCAGGAGCATTGAACACAACTTCCATCCCTTCACACCCTGTTTGCCTTCCCTGAAATATCAGACAATATAGACTGCGGTAAGCTTCTTTCGCAGATCACTAGCTTTGCAATTAAGAATGGTCTGGCATGAGTTGTCTAGCAAGGCGACGCCTAGTCCGTCACAGCGACTAAAAAACTGTGAAGTGACACGAAGAACTGAAACTGATACTCTACATCCCCCTTCCCTCACAACCCCAAGCACCCCATCATTGGCTTCGGCCTCTCTGTCAAATCAAAGCTTCAATCTCTCTCTCTCTCTCTCTCTCTCTCTCTCTCTCTCTCTCTCTCTCTCTCTCTCTCTCTCTCTCTCTCTCTCTCTCTCTCTCTCTCTCTCTCTCTCTCTCTCTCTCTCTCTCTTCGTAAAGGGTATACTTTTTTCTACAAAACTGGAGAAAAATTTTTTTTTTCATAATTCGACTGAGTAGCTCTGACGTCACCCGCATTTTCTCGGCTATGCTATGTTTTTTTGACGACACGAGGAAACGCTAGGCTGTAATTATGAATTATCTTCTCTAAAAAAACTGCCATACGTCTTTGGCAAGTCAGTTTCGTGATATACGTTAGTCCAATTGGACGGGCCAGTTGTATGGCATGCGTTAGTCCTACTAGACGGGCTAGTTTTCGTCGTACGTCAGTCCAACTGGTTTTAGCAATTAATGAGCAAAAGTAAGCCGCATAGCCACATTGATAGTTTTCAGAGCGAAGCTCTTAGCAAATCCTCATTTTTCGTGTCCGCAGTTAAAAATACGAAGACATTGCCGAGCCCGCCCACGTGAGCGTGGGCCTCGCGGCGACCGCGCGGCTGTTAATTAAACCAAGAAAAATGCCTAGCGCTCGTGTGCGCGTGCTTCCCAACGACCGCCTTTTTCTTCCAACTTTTCTTCCAATAGTACTCACTTTTCTTCATATTTGTTGTGCGATTACGCTTTTCTCTTCAAATCTTAGTTTACTAAATCCGGCACAGTAGCCCCAAAAAAGCTCCCGATACTGGGTACGCGCCACAAACAAAGGAACAACGACGACGACAACAACAACAACAACAGCAACGACCGCCCACCGTCCCCTGCACAGGTTTATCAAAGCCAAGCATACCCACTTAGGGAGATTTTCCAAGATTGCTGCGGCCGCCCGGCAGTTAAAAAAATTACACCATCTTCCCGTAGGGGAACCCTGAGTAGTATTCGAAGCAGCCATGGGGTCGACTGAAGTTCCTATTAGTTTTCAGTTCGTCGTTTCCGTTGACGTTCAGCTTCGCGTGTCTTCGTTGTATCAGTAGCTTCTTGACGTAGTTTGAATGAGTGAAGGACATAAGGCGCGTTTGTAGCACATGCTCCCGTCTCCGTTTGTAGCGCAGTAGGAAGAGCGCCACGTACCTCCCGTTGCGGCCAGAGAGTCATGGGATCGAAACCGGGCGCCGCCCAACTATTTCTTTTTAAAGTGGACTGCGCCGACGTCAGCCCAAATGCTGACGGGGCTGAAGAGACGCGCATGCGCAGTAGAGTGCGGACGGCGGCCAATGACAACGACAGAGGGAGGGGCACAGCCCCGAGCATGAGATGCTTCGCATCTAAAAAACCTAGAAAATGCCGAGCGCTCGGGTGTGCGTGCTTCGCGGCGACCGCCCAGCGTCATCGGCACGCGTTTGCAATCCAAGCATACACACTTGGGAGATTGGCAAAATTGGCAGAATAAAAATTCTGCGGAAATTCAGACAATTATCTACTAATGCGTAGCATTCTTACGTCGCTTGTCTTGAATGTGAGTTTTTACAGTCAAAGTTTTTGTTTTTTCTAAATCCTGTCCGACCAATTATCTCCATTTACACTACTATAACGGCTCGAAGTGGAACATTCGCGAAATCTGCATTATTGTTGAAACGCAGGTCGTTATACGGTTTCCCATTTTCCGTATTTTTTTTTTCATGTTATTGTTTGTTTGTTTGTTTGTTTCTTCTTCAAAATTTCGTTTGACCAATTATCTGAATTTATGCTGCCATAACGACTACAGGTGGAGCTTTCTCGAATCTGCATTATTGCGGAAATGCAAGGCGTTACACGGTTCGCCATTTTCCGGATATGTTTTTATTTTTCTTAATATTTACTTTTCAAAATTTCGTGCGACTAATTATCTCCATTTAGGCTATTATAACGATTACAGGTGGAACGTTTTTCGAAATCTGCATTATTTTGGAAATGCCATGCATTATACGTTTTGCCATTTTTCGTAATTTTACAGTATTTTTCTTATATTCTAGTTTTTCAAAAGTTCGTCCGACCAATATATTATAACGATTACATTTGGAACTTTCCCGTAATCTGCATTATTGTGGAAATGCAGGACGTTACGCGGTTCGCCAGTTCTCGTAATTATTTTATATTTTTATTATTTTTTTAGTTTTTCCAAATTTCGGTCGACCAATTATCTCTATTTGCGCTATTATAACGATTACAGGTGGAACTTTCGCGATATCTGCATTATTGTGGAAATGGCATGCGTTACGTTCTGAGATTTTTCGTCATTTTTAATATTTTTCTTATTTATTAGTTTTTCGAAATTTCATTCGACCATTGATCTCCATTTACGCTATTATAACGATTACAGGTTGAAATCTCGCTAAATCTGCATTATTGTGGAAATGCAGGGCGTTACACGTTTCGCCCTTTTCAGTATTTTTTTTTGTATTTTTCTTATTTTTTGGTTCATCAAAATTTTGTGCGACCAGTTATCTCTATTTACGCTATTATAGCGATTACAGTGGAACTTCCGCGATAGCTGTATTTTTGTGGAAATGCAGGGCCGTTACACGGTCCTGGCTGCGGTGGTATTCGGCAAAGAATGCTACGCCTTAAAAAAACTCCAGCGTAAGCCGTAATCGCGTACCTCAGAACGAGAAAGACAGGTCGCAGCGTACGCCCCTCCAAGGTAATGTCCAGTGATTATCACTCCCAAAAAAATGAGGGAAGCTCACACCTATAGCAACAATGATGGAGGTCGTTGCGGCTACGAAGAAGAAGCAAATCGGCTGCGATCGTGGACTTAAACCGTCGTGATGGTTGTGAAGGTTGCGTACAGCTTCGCTACCTTCAAGTCTTGCGCGTTAGTGTGAGCTTCCTGCATTTTTTTTTTTTTCATGAGAACTGCGTTCAGTGTATTTCCTTGTCGAGTGAAAATAGTGCAGAAAATTGCAAGTGGTGGTTCAGGGTTCCTTCTACTCTAACGAATTATCTCCCTTTGTCCCTGTAATTCTTTGCTTCGTACCGTACCCTCGCCTTCAATTTTAACACAGACGCCAGGCACGGAAGTCCCGTCTTTCTTCCGTTAAGCCCCCTGGCTACCTGGCTCTGGCTCCCCCAATGCCTCGCACTGCGGAAATATTCAGCAAACGTAGGGCCAACGCAGCCCTCACACCCTGCATCACTAGAAAATGGACTCACCCAACGGGATATTCCCCTCGTTAATGTCCCCACTGCCGGATGACCATATTCGCCACCCTCGACCACCTAATCTGGCGCTGCTCCGTGTTTCCTCTGCACCGCTCTATCCTTAACAACGCTATGCCTCCCGATGCCTCTCAAGAGGACCCTCCATTTGAAGACCCTAATGTTCTCACAGCCGTAGGGTTATTCGACCTAGATAGTGGTTCCCCAAGACTAAAACAGACTGTGGTCCAGTCGTGAATTTTCTCTTATGAGATATGATCTTCAATTTACCCTGGCCTCTGCTGTCTAAAGGGAATTCCTATATGGCTTTCATGGACACATCAGTTCTTCAACTGGGCTGCTTCTTCCGTCCCCTCCTTCCCTGTACCCATGTTTTGGCAGTATGAGCTTCTCTTGATTAATAAAGGACTAGAGCCGCAACAACCGTATACGATGATAGGCATAGTTGGGGGTCTCGTTCATTTCCGCGCCCCAGAGCTCGAGCTCGAAAATTTCGGGAAGGAGGGCTGTTGCCGCGAGATGCTGTTCCCTTTTGGGTACAAGCCCGCCACTTCCCGTACGCACCCAGCGCCACCTATGGTTGAATTCGAACACTCCTTCTATTATTTTGAGCAACTGCCAAAACAACCCCCATGTGCCGCCTCAGAATTCTAATGGGTTTAACACAGGCTTTGCTCTAAAGGCCTGGTGCAAAACTTTTTTGCGGAACCCGTGATTATTTTTACTGTAAAATGTTTTCTTGTCCTAATTCAGCGCATTTTTATCGTAAAAAGGAGCACTTTGGTGGGTTTTAGATTGGTTTAGGGGCGGGATGCAGCATACCAACACGTTTAATTTACGTTCTGTATCCTACCGGAAGTGTCTGGCTTGTTCCTATCTCGGAACAGAATATCGCGCCGCTGCACCTTGGCATCCCTGCTATGTCATTGCCTGATTATGCATGCACCGTTTGTCGAGCATCATAAACATCAGATTTATATACCTAGTTAACTAAATATTAGCTTGCCCTCCTTCGAATTGAACAGCAGAGTCATCCGGATGTTTTCTTAAATTCTCACTGCAGAACATTGAATATTACAGTAGCTTTTTTTAAAGCCGAATGGTACCGAATACGTTACGTTGCTAAATTCAGAGTACCATCCCCGTAACCCATGAAAGGGTGACCGCTTCTGCTCTGGAACGCAGGTGTCAATGACTAGGTAAAGATGACAAAGAAGTAGCATCCACAGCTGCCGTGGCTAAGCATCGCTGCTTCAACATCGCCCTGTGGTTAGCCCTCGCCGTCTCTTCGCGATTGGAGGCGGCGGCCTGGGCTCATTCGATGGCAGAAACTTCGACAATGGAGGATACGGCGGAAGAACTGCCCGTACTGCCGCAAGGTCTGTTTCCCGCCTGGGACGCCGTCGCCATCCGCACCGCTGAATTCCTCGGCGGGACAGCCCGAGAACACCGCTATCACGGCACAGCAGGCGACTTCTTCGACGACCTCGCGTCGTGCACAGGACTCGTCGACGTCCTCGACGTCATGTACCAGCGGCACCCCAGGCTGCGCTCTGTCCTCGTCGGCCTTTTGCTGGCAGTCGTGGCCACGCTCGGAGCTACAGTCCCGCTCTCTACGCTCGCCTGCCTCAACGGCGGCCGCATGCCATTCCTCAAGGGAAACACAACACCAAGGCACTGCGCTCTTTCCTGCCTGCTACCCGGGCTGTACACGATCCTGGCATTCGTCTTCCTAACCATGATGATGACCTCGCACGGTGCCCTGGCCGACGCCATGCGCCGCCTTCCCGGTGTCTTGGACCTGGCGCTGGCTGGGCTGCGCCGCTACGTAGAGCAGACCATCGGCGAGCTACTCTCGGAGCTCACCGGGGTCGACGCCGCCGCATCTCAAAGCGCTAAGTACTTCATTCTGGCGGCTATGCCAAACGAGACACTTACCCGCATGAGTCCTAACGATTGCCGAGTCTCGACCAAGGTGCGCCGCTGCGGAAACATCTCTGCCAGATCGCTACTTTTTGGTGAAATGACTCCTGACGCAACCAAACTGATGCGAGAGAATCTCGAGTCTCACCTTCGCCGTACCTTAGCTAGTATTGATCAGCTAAGAACCAATATTTACGCTATGGAGCGGCGCACCGAGCTTTGGGGCACAATAAGGGCCATCGAATTGGCGGCCGTTCCCATTGCTATGGTTTCATTGGGCGTCATCATAGCGTTGCTCGCATTCGGCGTAACGTCTGGTGTCCGCAACTGTATCAAGTCGTACGGAAGGACATCGAGGATGTACATATACCCAGGCATAATTTTGCTGGCTGCCGCGGGGCTCATCATGTTCTTTAACGTACTCGCAACTCCCTTCATGGTGGTGCTAGCGTCGACGGGAGTGATCGGAAAATGTTACTTCTGTGCGCGTACGCACCTTGACAGGCTCCTCGAGATGGGTTGGCCGCCATCCGGGCGAGGACCTTTCTTTGCGTCACTCACGCCAAAAGTCGTCCTTACTAAGTGCGCAGGACGTGGAGCGTCGATTGCTGCCTTGGGAACATTCAACACCACTATTGCGTCGTACGTAGGCAACCAGAACGCACTGACGGGATTGCAGATACCAAATCTTGCATTGAGCCCAATGGCACATCGCGTGACTGCCGGAAACTGCACACCACTTCACGACCTACTAGCTGGCGCAATGAACATCTTCTGCGAGAGTTTCCTGGAAAACCACCTTTCCTTTACCCTCTCGCTCGCAGCGACGGTCGCACTTTCAGTTGCAGTCCTTCCGTCTTTGTTAGCCGCCTCCCATCACTTTTTCACCTTAGCAAAACCTATGCTTCCAGCGAAAGACGTTGACACCGGTCGCCATCGGGCCGATAAAAACTGCGAAACGTCCCGCGAGAAGTTGTTTGCAGATAACGCCAACACTTCCTATATGTCTGGACAACACTCCTTCTCACGAGTTGAGCAAACTAAACGTCGCTACCGGCCTCTCCTAGAGGCCCTGGGCTGTTTGTTTACCATTCTCGCCTTTAGTTCGAGACAAAGACGCAAGAGAAATCCCCATGAACAACAAGATAGTTTTTACATTGACGGTGAAGGCACGTCAATTTCAAATGACGTCGACACTGCTCCCCTGAGTTCCAACAGTTCCGCATGGTATCCGGTGGGCACTCGGACCTCCAGGTTCTTTACGGCAAGAAGCCTCAGTGGGAAGTGTTCCAAAGCCATTAAAAACAAAAGTGCTCTGCTCCCCGTATCGGTGTCTCGTTCTCGGGTGCTGGTCGCGAAGGAATGGAATCCCCCGGAAGCATGTGTGGCCAGGCCAGTCGTCGACGAGGCATTTCCAGGTTCCGGCTTCTCCTGGAGCCAAGCTAAAAAGTTCAAGGGCCGAATGCCACTGCCTGGAAGACATGGCCGAAAAACATCGCTCGCTACCATCGAAGAGTTGTCTGAGCCCACCTCAGGCAGTGACCTTTCCATGAGAACGGCCAGGTCGACGCTCACCGACGACTGGGCCTTGGCAAGAAGCTCGTTTTTAAGGAGCGGTTGCGGTGACTCTTCTACTTCCTGTTTTCAGTTCTCCTCGCGCGCGGCGCTGGGCACTGACTGTTGTCGTAAAGAAATGGACAAACAAGACATCGCTGTAAAGTCGACGGTCTAACAAAGCCAAACCTCGTTTACAATAAATTCAACACCCCATAAAATAAACCACTTGTAATGAAAAACGCCTTCAGTTGCATTGAGCGACACCTCCTGAACAGTGCAGGAAGGCTTCTCGTGCACAGTGAGCGCCACCGGCTGTGTGCTTAAAATATTGAGAATTTTCTCTATGGCCTGTTGAACGACTCTTATGCATGACCAGGATTTATACACGCGCCGCCGAAACCTGATTTCGCCCTCTCCCGGCGCTTCGCTCGTCCGGGGGGCGTAACTGAATGGCGCATAAAACACACGGCCGCCGTTTTATAACGAAGACAGCTAGGAGAAACGACTCCGGGATATCCGTAGCATGGCTCCAGCGGCACGCTGTGGCAAAATTTTAGGCTTGTATGACTAACGTACGACGTTCCCAGGGCGTCTAAACGTTTTCTGCTGCTGCCTCATAGGCAGCAGCATAATTATACAGAACTGCAGAACTGCACAGTAACTATACGTTCCCTCTGCTAATGTTAAGGCATATTTCCGGAGCATCCCACGCGTTATACGCAATCGAAGTCGGCAGAAACAGAAGTGCATGTATACGCACGCGAGAGTTCAGATCTCCGTGGCAAACCTCTTGCGCTTCCATATTTTTCTCCAAACAAAACCTGTGACCACTAGTAATGAAGGAAGGAAACAAAATTCTAGGTAAATCGGAGATGTCATACGCCTAATTTCGTGTGTTATTACCCTAAAACACCCTCAGCGTTCAACGTTTAACGGGCTGCCATTCAAAGCGCCAACGATTCAGGCCTCGGAAATTGCAGTATCGAGACGCACTGGACTGCAGTATATGTAGATAAAAAAACGGTGGCAAGCGTCAGCGCGTCAGCGCTTACCTATGGAAGTTTTGTAAAGAAGCTTGTTATTTCCCGTGATGCGCCTTGTCGCTTCCTCGGCGTCGCAGCGTGGCTTGTCCGGCTGTCTTTGCCCATAGCAACGGCTCAGGATGCAAGGCGGGAATGAGCGCCTCCTCCGCCCTCTAGTTCGGCCCGTTGGTGAAGTAAACTCGTTGCTATCTGCCGACACCTTGACGATACTCCGACATCGCGAGGCTACGCTATGTTTAATGCGCCTCGTATTTTCATCCTATGCACTCGGCGTTTTATAACCTCTCTAATACAAAGAAATAGTCCACAGTCCAATGTTGAAGCCAAAATTTCTCTCGGCCAAAACTCTGGTTGGTGTCCGTCGAGATGTCAAGCCCGGGTTCATTTTCACCAATCACCGGCTGCACACCCGTCTCTCTCATGTCGACCATTGGCCACCTTGACTCCGTGCCCTTGCCCGCTCAAGCCCGGTGTTCTCGAGGTCTGCTCATAGGAATGCAGCTCGGGGTCCGTAAACCAGTGTTGCACACGTTCCTCCGAAATAGGAACGAAAGCTCGTTCCTCGTTCCTTGCCAATTTTGAAACGAGTTCCCGTTACAAGTTCCTTTATTGCGAAAGGAACGCGTTCCAGTTCCACTTCGAAAATTGGAACGTGTCGTTACATTAACGTTACAATTAGGTTTTTAAATTAAAATATAGTGTCGGATAATCCTGGGTCGAAATTAAGTGAGACATTTAAAACTCACATCGAACTACGTATATTATAGGAATATTAGCACCACCTGCAGAAGATTATCTGGAGATAAAGATAATGAAAAGAAACGCTCCTAGGCGAATTTTTTCAGGGAGCACTCGACAAACTCCACACGGCTCGAGGACATTTCGGTGCAGGATATTTCGGTGCGGAAATTTCGGAGTACGGACATATCGGTGTACGGACATATCGGTGTACGGACGTTTCGGGGCACGCACATTTCAGTGTACGACATTTCGGTGTATGGACATTTCGGCGACCAAATTATCCGGTGCTTGCCTGTTTGCGACAGCCGTTATATTTTTATTTCCGCTTAACGTGGGTTATGGACAACAATCTGGAGCAGTGAATTTATTTTCTTGATTGATGCCATGTTCGATCTTTGCCAGGTATTTTTAGAAATTCTGCATTTGTATATTTTTGTTTAATACCTCTTCCTGGGGCACCTGTTATGCAGCCGATTGAATTCTTTAATCCACGTTTTTTTTTCATTTATGACATGTTGTTAATTTATATTCCCTCTTTTTTAGCTAAGACAATTACCCGTGTTTACGATGGTCTATTGCCTCTTTTGTATTTTTTTTAAATTGCACACCCTCAAATTACATAAATTACATGCACACTCTCAATATACAAAAAATAACAAACATTAGCTAGCCCCCCCAGAATGAAGAAAACCTTATGAAGAGTATTACGTAGGCTGGGCTGCCTTGCTAAAATGAATTCGCGAACACTGGTCTAGGATATTGTCGGGGAGGAAAAACGGGCCTTGTGGAAAACAGCCGTAGGTTCTAATGTCCTAAATTCTGAATAAGCGCGTACCGGTTGTGCATACAAATTCCACCCATTGTGTTCTGGACAACCAACCTTCGTTTAATGCTTACAAGCCTACATTTACCACATTTTAATTCTTTGTTCTAGCGCACTTCCCCTCCTCCCACCTCCCGCCTGTACGCTCGAATCTCGACAAGATTTCTTTTTCAGCCATATTATTTTCGGTTTCCCCTGAAAATCCTACTGGCGTGGTGGAGTTCACGGTATCCGAAGCGTCACCGCAGTGATTTTTTATTTTTTATTTAGAGCATACTGCTAGCCTCTTAGTGGAGGCTTTTGCAGGAATTGGGTGACACATTCAGAACAATGACATAGCACACTTCGCGTTTAAAACAGAGAAAAAGCTTTACATTCACCATGGTCGCACGAAACCGCTATAATGTGACACGAAAAGACACCCAAAAGGCCGCTGAGAACACAATGGCCACTATCGTTTGCTGGCCACTCCAGGAATCGCTCTTTCTGCGCCTTCAGTCGCCCCCTTGGGAATTAACTAATCAAGTCGCGCATATCATGGACACCCCAGGAATACATCGCTTCCTCCCATTATAAGGAGAAAAAAAATTAATAGGTTAGTGTGACGAGAGCGGCAACAGTCGTCTTTAGGTTTTCAAAGTCCAGTCGACGCAATGGTGAAGCACAAGTGACACCCCTCTCTCTCTACTTAGGGGGATGATTGCCGGCTGGGCTCAGCTTTCCCCTCCCCTAAGTAACGCCACCGTAAGTGCGATCGTTGGTTTGTTAGTTTTAAGTAAAACTGACAACGAATGCAACGAAGGCGAGATTGATTGAAATAATTAAAACGACATGCACACGCGCCCAATCGACCTCGTTTTTCTGTTATTGTTTTTTCGCGGAAGTTTTGCTGGGGGGGGGGGGGAGGAATAGACTAAAGAAGCAGCGTCTTGCACCGTTGGGTGAAGTGAAAGGAAAGCGCTTTGGTAACACTTAAAGTATTAGGGTTGTTCACATGAATGTTAAAATAACAAAAAAAATGGTTGAACAGATCCAAATTAACAACGTTAATTTTTACCATCTGCTACACAAATTGGGTTTCACGTGGCAATGCTCCGCCAGGGTTTAGCGTACGTTTCCACGAACGGCGGCGCAAGCACAAGCCTCGAACGTAAAATCATCTCAAGTCACGAAATTACAATATTTAATCTAAAATGTTCAAAGAATGCCTGGGACATCCCCTCACTCAAAATGCCTCGGCCAAGACGTCGTGCACCAAAATGTCCGTGCACAGAAATGTCCACACCGAAACGTCCTGGACCGAAATGTCCGACACCTAAATGTCCGGATCCCGTTTAGCAGTCCGTCCGTTTCGTTGGCTACGTTGTAACCGGGTTAACCGGGACCGGTCTGCTCCTGAGCACGCGGAAGGGCGAGTAGGAAGGGTGCGGAGGCACGGACAAGGCGAAGGCAGGCCCGCGGAACTAATCCCCCTACCGCGACGAATGCCCAAGTGCCCAGCCAGGTTCCGGTCAACCCAGTAACAACGCATAGGACAGAACGGACGGACTGCTAAAACTCTATTCTTTCCCCGCCAGGGAACACTTCTATCGGCCAGACGCGCATTCTGGCCTCCCCAGACAAACGATGAAGGATAAAAAGCATTGTCGCGGCTACGCTATTCGCCCGTACAACGCCGCGTAAGCAACCAGCATGAAAGCAAGCACAAGCTGCGGCCTGCTGCGGGGTAATTCTTCTGCCTCTGACTTTCGAGGAAGCACGTACGGCTGAAGGGCGTGCAAACTGACCATCTTATAGGAAGAGAAACGCAGTAGCGCTTTGTGGATTTTTGTACTCGAGCCTTGGCATCAAGAACAGCCAAATCCTAGTGATGTAACGGCAGGAACGCCGTTCCTGCCGTTCCTTCAAAAACGTAACGAGTTACCGTTACAGTTCCACGGACTCTTAATGGAACAGTGGCGTTCCTCCATTCCTCCAAAAAGGAACTAGTTCCAGGAACGCCGTTCCTTGTAACGCCGTTCCGTACAACACTGCCGTAAACCCGCCTTTGGGCATAGCAGCCATTAACCACAAAGGCTGTCAATCAACGATGCTGCTGTAACTAGCTGTAGTTGTCCGAATGAATGCTGCCGGTATCTCTTGCCGCCATACAACTACGATGCGCGCCTTCACTTTGTCACCCTGCCGTCGTCGGGCTTGGTAACGTTCTTGTGCTTCCTTTGTGAGCGATCCTTCTTGTCCGGGATCGGAACATTTCGGTGTAGGACATTTCGGGGCTGGATGTTTCGGTGCGCGGACTTTTCGGTGCACGGACATTTCGGTGCACGGACTTTTCGGTGCACGGACTTTTCGGTTCCGGACGTCTCGATGCGGACCAATGGTTTCACGGAATGTGCCAGGACTTTTTTTAACTCTTCAGCTTTAATACTTTAATTTTGTGAGACGATATTACTTTAACGTTCGAGAGTTGTGTGCCTTTCAAATTTTACTTTCGTTAAACCTTTTTACAATTTTATTGCACGAATGAACAGCCCCAATCCTTTTTTCTCAGTGTTTCTGAAGCGCTTTTATTTCAATTGATGCGTTTGCCTATAGCCCGTTTTGAACTCTCCCACCCCGAACCCCTCAAACGTCACGAAAAAATGAAACGGAAAGAAACCAAGCTGGCTTTTAATAAAAGCACGTGTGCATTCGCCTTTCGTGATTTTCTATATCAACCCCGTCGTCGTTGCATTCTGTGTATAAGTCCTACTTAAAAATAATCAGCGATAGCACTTACAGTGGCAGTGCTAAGAAGATGGGGGGGGGGGGGGTGCTGGGGAACCAGCCTCCTAGGTCGGGGGGGAGGGGAATTTGTGTCTTTCCAATGTGCAAAGTGGGCACCGAAAGCTGATCTACGACTGCTGCAGCTCTCGCCACACCAGCGGATTAAAATTTTGCTTCCTCGTCTAATGGAAGAAGGCCAGGAGACGCCTGCATCCAACAATGTCCGGCGTGTTACTATACCGGGCTTGGAGAATTAATTGCCGATGGGGCCACCGGGGCGAAGAAGTAGCGATTCCTGGAGAGGGACGTGGTCCCTTGGGTATGACAGCGACGCGCGGAAGGGTGCAGAGAGCAAGCTTGTTCCTCGAGGGGGGCGACACCTTAATACCTTAATCGCTACCTTGGCACTCTCATTGTGTACACGCACGGGCTGCGCTCCGCAGAGAGGGGCTTTGTGAGATACCTAACGCATTGAATGGCTATCAGACGCCGCAGCAGCCTGACCCCAGTCGTATACCTGAGGTTGTGAAACGTCGGTTTCTCCGTTTATTGCACCATTGTTTGCAGTGTAATTGTAGCTTTTCATTTGTAACCTCCCAACCAGACAGATCGCAGCCAAATGTTTACGTACCTTGCATGTTGTGTGGCTCGTACTTATAATCAATTTGGCCAACACAATTACCCATTGGTTCCGCTGAATGACGATCATACTAATTTGCGACACCACAAGCATGTGTATATGCGCGTTTACAGATATTCTCAGGCCCCTGATACCGCGGCGCACAAAAAAGCTAACAAAAAAGGAGAAAAAACTGACATAGCTTGGAAAACTGCGGACCCTTTCCTTAGCGTTTTCTGTGCTTGGTGTTAAAGGCAAGTGACATCGCGCTTTTGCCTGAACACGGGAGTGACTGGTATTTGTACGCGCAATTCATACACGCTTTAGCAGAATTTAAGAAAGATAGAAGCTCCGTCATTTAAAAAAGATTATGGGCAAAAGAATTCAATCACTCGGCTGCATAACAGGTGTTCTCCAAGCAAGGTAGTAAACAAAAATATACAAATGTTCAATTCCTAACAATAACTGGTAAGAATCAAACACGGCATCAACGTAAAGATGCAATCACTGCTCTAGATTATGGTTAATCACTAACGTTATGCTGAAATAAAAACATAAGCGCTGTTTCAAACAAGCAAGCACCGATACCGGCTTGCGTGTAAACGAAGCAAACAAACCTCACCTGTTTTTTTTTTTTAATCCCACGTTGACCACCAAATGAGGCGTCTTTTTTTTCGAAATTAAGCCAATCGACAAACCAAAACTAAGTTAGACAAAACTGCACTGCTAAGAAACTCGCGGCAACTTTCCCTTAGAAAAAAAAATCTGTAAAGAATATAGTTGAGATAGTGCCCTGCAAACGCGTACGGAGATCTTACTTCGTATGAAAAATGAGCCAGACCCTGCTGTGGCACGGATCAAAATGAGCCAAACGCATTTGCCCAACGGGATTTTGATTTTGGTGTGACTGTTCGGGCTGCTTTGTAAGTGTTTTCATCTTTTTTTTTTTTTTTTTTTTTGCTTTTAGGAACTGGCTTGTCATGAGTTCAGAGAGCAATGAGGAGATCAGTGAATGATCTGCCGCCACACGTCTACGATAACGTGAACCGAAGTGAACGAAATGAAACTGAGAGATGTGATACTATCATTTTATCTCGTCTCCCTCGTCCGTAGGGAGTAAATCTGGTTGTTGTTATTATTATTATAATTGCTCTTCCCATTTACGTACCTAACAAATTAGCTGCCGCTTACAAGCCATGGCAAATCCCTCCTCTCTGTGGGTACGAGCCCTTCATTAAGGTGAAGAAGATGATATGAGCAGGCTTCTTGTGAAGCGTTTTGGAAATTTACGGCAAGGCAATGAAGAGCTCCATGACTGTCTTCATGCGTGCCCAAAAAAGTACCCAACGGAACCATTCGAAAAGAGCTGCTAATGCTGCCAAGATGACTCACCGGCTCTTCATGTATAGTTTTACTGCTCTTGAAGCTCTGTTACATGTTTATTGCCTTTTTTGCTTAGACTCTATCGTAGCATTCTTGAAAGTCAATTGCAATAAAGTTTTCATAAGAATGCCGCGCCAACTTGTCGGTTTCAACTGAGTACGAGCCAAATCCGAACCTATCTTATATTGCTTCAATTCTCCGCATAATTTTTAATTACTTGTCGCTACAGATTTCCCCTAGCTGACATTTAAAACATGTCACTTAATAGTTTTGACAGCATTGGATTTAGGACCGGTTCCAAACTTTCGTTTTTTCTCCCTCAAATTGTCCTTAGGTGGATTGGGCTCATTTCGAAAAAAAAAATGCCTCAAATAGCTATGAATCCCAGGATTTATATGGCGGCACTTTAGAATGTCTGCGAGGAGTGGCGCAGGGAAGGGGGGGGGGGCGGCAGCCCCCCCCCCCCCCTTCCCCTTTGGGTACGTCCCTGCTCCCACGGCATCTTTGTTCGCCGCTCTCATGGGTAAACTTCGCAAGAAGTGCGATGAGTACGAATGTATATTACAGTTTCACATATCCACATAATGAGCGCCTCTGAAGTGAGACTTTCACGTGGGAAGCTGTCGTTGGTCCTCAGTGCGGTATTTATATATGCTTTCACTTTTTCACTAAACGCATTAACAACAGCATAAAACTCCAGGCTTAGAAATACGTGAGTACATGACTTATAGCATGAAGGTTTCTTGTTTTCGTTTGTAATTTTTTTATGAGACCTGCTCCACCTGGTTTAGCTAGTAATGTGTCTCCCGTGCAGGCACGATGTTCTTCTGCTTTTCCTTTCCAGAATTATTTGCATATGTCAATAAAACAAACAAAAATATGCGCGCCCTCCTTGTATTGCATGTAGGCTCGGCAACGTCATGCAGGCGCTGAAAGTGCGACTTGGCGATAATTTGGGATAGAGATTTAGGCAACATAATCAGCACCCTAAATGTGAAAATACGCGGCCACCTAAAGTTTTCACCAGTGTTGCGGAATGGGCTTCCCCATTTCATTCCAATTCCACTCCGAGGGATTAGAACTTTTCGCAATTCCATTCCTTTCAATTCCTCGGAATGACAAAACTTAGCCTATTCCCACTCCTGGAATGGACGGACAGTTCAATTCAATTCTTTGAATTCCTCAACTTAAAAAATGAAGGAAGCTCACACTAAAGCGAAAGACTTCAAGGTAGCGAAGCTGTACGTAACCTTCCAGACCATCACGACAGTTAAAGTACACGATTGCAGCCGGTTTGCTTCTTCTTCGCTGCCGCAACGACATTTTCTCCGTCATTGTTGCCAAAGTGCGATCTCCCTCCATTTTTTTGGAAGTGATAATCATTCGAAATCACCTTGGAGGGGCGTACGTTATGACGTGTCTTTCTCGTTCCGAGCAAGTGTTGCCACGATTACGGCAAACGCTGGAGTCTTTCTCGTTCCTAGCAAATGTTGCCGAGATTACGGCGAACTCTGAAGATTATTTTTTAATTTTTTTTTGGAGGGGGGGGGGGGGGGGCGGGGGAGAATTGGCTAATCTCCCTAAGTGAGCATGCTTGGCTTGACGAACATGCGCCGGAGACGCTGGGCGGTCACCGCGAGGCACGCGCTCACACGCACTCGGTATTTTCTTTCTACTTTCAAGTGCGGACACGCAAAATAACG
This sequence comes from Haemaphysalis longicornis, assembly GCF_048455015.1. Lineage (NCBI taxonomy): Eukaryota > Metazoa > Arthropoda > Arachnida > Ixodida > Ixodidae > Haemaphysalis > Haemaphysalis longicornis. The sequence goes on along the minus strand of NW_027526203.1, from coordinate 281,662,973 downwards.
ATTTCCTAAACAGCTTCGCTGCCTCGTGGGGCTATATCGAGTTACCTAGAAACGCAACATGAATGTCACGTTATCATACACGTTCGATATTACAAAAGTATGCAAAATGTCTCACTTTTCACCGAAGTATGGAGGTGGTATAGCAGCTTGGTGACCTATCTTGCGCAGAACAACCGCCCTTCTAATGCAAAAAAGGGCAATATCACACTGCCGCTTTGTCCACGATAAGTTTTTACATTATAGTTTTATTATAGTTTTTACATGTTAGTTTGTTCTAATGGTTTGTTCTTGCGCGACTCCAGATGAAGCAGCTATTGCATTTTTGTCTGATTTTTTCCATTTCGTTGCACAGCCTGTAACGTGCTATCTTGCTATTTGCTTCGCGTACCGTAGGACCAGCGCCATTAGTATGCTGTGGATACGTCGCAGGCATGTCTCGCGTACCTTGTGACACACACTTGAAATGATTACTTAAATGATTTCAAGAGCACTGACAGGTAATGCTCTGTACCAAGGCGAGAGACGGCAGGGCAGCGTCACGAAACACCGTTAACAGTTTTGCATTCATCGTAGGAAAGCCGCCATCTCCTCCACGTTCACTTCCATTTTGCTTTTTTATTGCCCTGGCATTACCTCAGCCGGATCCATTCAATACCGGACATTATTTATGACCCCCCCCCCCCCCTCCCCACCATTTTTCTGCGTGTGTAAAGGTATGCCCGGAGCCTTTAGTGGACGTTTCCGGACCCGAGTTAAGCACTTGGTTCTTTTTTTTTTCGCATAACGCAACAAATTGAACAAATGCATAATTGAGTTTGCTGATATAAAGCATGGGGCTGCAATATTTGTTGGGCCTAAAGCACTTGGGTCAGCTTTTATAAATATTACTTACGCGCCATAACGTTTAAATAAAGAATCACGGTCAGGCAGTTTGTTTCCACGAACGACCAACCTATATGCATCAGCACCCTATCAAAATTCTGAAATGAGGCCTTCTTATTTGAATAGTGGCGATGCTCCAGCTTTCAAGCTGACTACTAAGGCTTCATTAATCAGGCGCAAAAGCCATGTTCCCAGAAACACGGCAACCAAACCACGGACAAGTACGGTGTCGCACTGCTGAGAGCTGTCAAAGCACTCGCAAACAAAGGCGCTGCTGGAGCCGCAACTGTTAGAAACAAACGGCAGCTCTGTCTTCTGCCTTGTCGTATATGATATATGATGTAATCATACATCCCAGCTGCCCATTACCATAACAGGGCGTGGTGGTAGAAAGCTATAGTAACACATCCGAAGCTCGCCTCTTACGTTTATGGCGGCTGCAGGACACATTTTCTCTTTGCTGCCTTGTTTTTCATTGTACTCTATCTCATCGGTTATAGTGGGAGGCAGGCAAGTGCAGAGCATCGGCGTCGTTACACAGACGATCGACAGGTTCACGCCGTATTCCCGGGAGATGCCTACCAGGTCGGCTTACACGTCACAACGCTCTGCAATGAACGCCGGGTAGCATAGACACACACAACACTCTTTCCAGAGTTCGTGAGGGCTCGATAGTAGCGGCGCACGCTGAGTCTGAGAGACGGGAGAGAGGAGTTCTCTGCTGCGGCGTCCGCGCCCTTCGGGCAAGTCTCCACACGTCGCGTTTGCCACCGCCGAAGTTTGAATCACGCCGACAGCGAGACGCCCTTGTGCCGGCCGTTCCACGGCATGTTGTGATCTGTCCGAGGCCGCTTTCTTACACACCGGGGTACTCCGCAAAACTTTGCAGGACGCGCGAACATGGCAGCGGCGTGCAGAATCGTAATACCTTCAAAATCAATTTGTGGGGTTTTGCGCACCGAAGTTTCTCCTGAGTCATGAGGCGGGCTGTAGTGAAGGGCTCCGGATTAATTTAAACACCCGAGAATCTTTAACGTCCGCCGTAATTTCGACACACAGACGTTTTCATTCTTCGCCTCCATCACAAAACGGTGCCGCGGACGTGCTGAAATCCGCGGCCTTGGGCTCAGCAGCCAGCACCTTAAGACCTTAACGGGACAGACAACCGATTTTTGTGGAGTCAGTGTCGTCTAGCTCATATGAATGCCAGCGTTTCCTTCCGGTTACCCTAGGGTAACCGGAAGGAATTTTTAAATAACAGGCGGAAATAATTTTAATTTTGCACTAACATTTCTGAAGTCTGAAAGGTGGCGCCATGCGGCGTCGAAACGGGAAACTACTTTACGTGTCCAAACAATTCCGATTTCAACGCGTGATTCAAAAACCACGTGAAGTATAATGAAAGGTTGCACGTTATTGTTGTTTGCGCCGGGGACAAGTTTTTAAACACCTCTTTTATTCTCATGTGCGCTTGAAAGTATGCTGCCGCGCGGATCACTGTCGTGGTTGCCAGCATTCTTTTTGGCGAGACACGTATATCTGGTAGATCTAAAAATTCCGATTTGAAAAGTTCTAGGGCGCTATCTGCCAAACCGTTTCGTATTGAGGCGTTCTAAGTGATGTCCTTTAACTTGGGACGAAGAAAATATACTCGACTAACATCGGTTGTCTGTCTCTTTAAACTCTCTTATCTCTCCCCTATACTGCTCTTGACCGCATAAACAGTTACGTAAGGCGTGGTGGCGATAGGTGACTTCATACAGGTATGCGGGAATACCTATGCTCAGCATGACTTTCCCCCAACAATGCCTGTGAGCGCTGTCTTGATCAGTAGGCCGTGACATCCTCCAGGTTAGTGGCTCCTTGTCTAAGGTCTCATGCTGATTTTTGCTAATGAAGGATGTAAATTCTACCTCCCTCAAGAATACGGCCTCGAACACCATGGAAATCAAACGGGCGACTTAAGTTCTTCTCGGCATTGTTATTGCTCTTGGGCTATTGTTTTATTCACAGTGTAGGGCTGTTTTGGTTGAAAGGTCACCTCAAAGCCACCCAAAAGACTTCTCAAGAATGCTGGCTCCAAAAATGTCTGTTACGTGCGATAGGGAAGTGATTTCATTATTTGACGTCAGACGCTAAATCACACGTGAGGGTAACGTGACCACCAATATCTAGAACAAAAGTGGTGCAGATTCTGGTTGCGACGATCTATCTACTGCGGGTGGCGCTGTCAACCGTGGCTTCGGTGGAGTGCAGTGAAGCACCAACGGGTGTGGATTTAGTGGATCCAGTTGTTGAAGCAAGGCTACAACGAGCCGAGAAAGTTCGAAAACGCTGCGCCCCAGGTTCTCATTGCATAGTGAAAATGTGTCCCTTTTTTTGATATCGTGAGGGCATGACCATTATCGTTACGGTTACGCGACACGAGAAATATACGGGATAATAATGCGAGGTACAGTGGTTTTGGGACAATTGTTCTTCAAATATTCCCATAATTTCGAAGGTTAAGAGGGAGCAATAATTTTGTAATGTTGTTTCGACTACACTGTTTACGAATTATTGATCAGAAAGGTAACCCGGCTGTAGTGTCATCTATAGCTGTGAAACCTGGTGTTGGTATTCTTCTTCAGGAATCTCTGTGCGGACACAAGGTGCATTTTCTTTTTAATTTCAGCCTTAAAGATGTCCACGCACGCATGCCCGCTCACAATTTTGAAGGGGAATTTGTTTCTGCTAAATACATTTAATGCGCAAAGTTTGTGCTGCTTAGTAATTAATTTCCACAATGTAATCGGGTCACAATGTTGGGCGACTCAAGTTCCAAGTCATTTGATGATTATACGACAGCATGGCTTCAGCTATGTTCCTTTTTGTCTAATCGTATGGTAATTTTTCGAAAGCATCATGTGTCACTATTGCCTGACCATTTCTTTGCTAACTGTATCATCTGTTTTCTGGTAGCGCTCCCTGTTGCTTAAAGGCTGCAGGAGATCTGGAAGTGCCCATTATTTCTTAGAAAGCAAAAAATCGCGCCAATCCACCCTGTGAATGTGGTTGGAAAGCAAAGCTGTAAACGGCACCCATAACGATTACCCATGCGACGACACTTAAATTCACTCTCATCGCTCTACAAATAGTAAAACAAGAGAAAAGTGAAATGCACTTAACCACACCATTTATTACTTCAAAGAGATATTCTTGGTAAGGTTAAATCAATGCATGATGCATGAACTGTGTTTGGTTGAGTTGTATTGGTGTAGCACAAGAGTGGAAACTTTTTTTTTATAAAATTAAAGCTCCAACCAGGTGTTAGGCTATCTGACTTCTCTGTCTCTGCGCCGCGGACGGAGGCAACGAGATTTGCGGCAGTGAAGGAGGACGAGGCGGAAGAAATACCACTGTTCTGATTTCTGAACGGCCCAGAGTGCAACCCTGGGGAGTGATTCCTTCTTCTGTGGGGCCCATATGCAGTCCGCGCGGCCTGTGTTCTGTCTACCCGCTGAAGCTGGGTAGGTAGAGATGGCCTGGACAGCAGCATCTCCCATTGCTCTTTTTGGGTAGTTGACGGAAAGAGAGGAGGCTGCTGAGGGATAAAGTCGAACACCCCTATTTCGGAGCGGAGTGTTCCTACTTCTGAGCAAATTTTACATTCAGCGTCGTAGCGATTCGGATGAATTAAGTTAAGACGCGTAGGCTGTGGGAAGTAGCCCGTATTGCATGAGCCGTAGGGTAGTTTGCTGTTATCTGGAAAGGTCGGAGTAAGGCGAAGGTACAGTCTGTCTCAGAAGGCGATAATGCTGGGTTATCTCCCTGAACGTGACAAGCGGGTGACTGTCCTCGTGCAGCACCATAGCACGGGAGGTAAAACCGCAGGCTTGTTGGATGGGCGTATTTGTTGCCCTCCATTGAAGCGTGAGGGGGTGTCCAGATGAGCTGAATGGAAACGTTTGGGGAGTGGTTTTTTAGCACGCGTAGTGCAGGTCAGGACACCCAACCCGGCTGGTAATTCCAGTAGGCTTGCTGGGAATCGGTGACTACCCTCCGAACCCCTGGTTGAGTGAGAGCCAGGCTGATGGCTGCCTCTTCTGCTGTCGTCATTTCTTGGGTCTTAAGCGTGTTACACACGAGGAGGTTGGTTCTGGAGGTAACCACGATGATGACGTATTGCTGCCCTCGATGTTTGGAGGCGTCTGTGTAGATAACTGCATGATCCCCACCGAGGGTGGTGTTTGGCGCTTGAGCCCATGCTTTTCGCTGACCCTCATCATGTGAGGGGTTCATATTTCTAAGCAAAGGGAACATCTTTAGTTTTAGTCGCCAAGAATCTGGGAGTACGACAAGCGGAGTGACATTCTGGGCTACCCAGCCAATCTGGTGAAGCATGCGGTTACCACCGCAGTTCTGAGTCTGACCTTCTGGTTAGAAAGATGACCTTCTATGAGCTCTTCCACCATGTTGTGGAGCCCCGTGCTAAGCAGCCTCTGTGTGGACGCACTCATGAGAAGACCAATGGCCCGCTCGACCGCCTTTCTAATCATTATATAAAGCGTCTCTATGTCTTCCTTGTTGAGAAGAAGACAGTGGGTTGACGTAAGTGACTCTCGAGAGGACAAAAGCTTTAATTAATCGAAAGGTACCAGATTCCTTTAGGCCTCGCTTCTTGGTGGCAACTCGCCTTATCATGTATATGATTTGATTAATGCTGTTTTTGAGGCGCTGCAAAGAGACGTCACTCTTGGTGTTAGCCTCGAGATGTAGGCCCAGGATCTTGATGCTGGGGCTTGGAGTGATGGCCTGGCCATCAAGGAGTATTTGAATGTATTCCTTGATTTGGCGTGAGGGCGGACGACAAGGAGCTGTGATTTTTTACGTGAACCCTGGAGGCCACAGGCTTTAGCACATTGGCTTACTAGAAGTGAGATGGTGTGAGATGGCGGGAGAAGTGAGATGGCGTATGAGAAGTGAGATGGTGTGATGGCATCGGTGTGAGCTTCCTTTATTTTTTGTAGCTGTTAGCACATGAGCAAGATGCTCACAGGACCGCTAGACGGGCGTGAAAGGTCGCGTGACGCTTTCACGTGGCATTCAGCGAGAACGCTGGGGGTAAACCCGTAGATGTGCTTGGTGAGTACACCACCTTTCTTCCCCGTCTTCGCGTGGGCTCGTAGCTAAATCGGTAAGACAACGGGCTCTGGCTTTGTTAGTCTCTTAGTTCCAGGTTCGATTCCCGGCGGTGCCAGTAAATTCTTTTATTTGTTCGCTGGAGTTTTCTGGTGACACCAACGGTCGCGAAAGAACTCTTGGGGGTAGAGGTAAAAAGCTTTGCTTTAAAAATGTATTACGGCAGAGACGCCTTTCGCTGTAAATACGCTTCTATTAAAGGAGCTGCTGCCGTAACGAAACTGGGTCGCATTCGTACATGTGTGATTTACGGGTATACTTCCTTCCCGGCCCTCAAAATGAGGGGTAACCAGTAACAAATGTCCGCGAAAATAGCGCCATATTGTAAATTCGGTTGTGATAGATGAACCTGAAAAGCACCCTCTTCAGTATAGCTAATGCAAAGCCAGAACAGGTAGATGAGTATACCTACCTTAGACAGCTTGTCAGCGCTGATCCCAAGCACGAGAAAAAAATTCAGCGCAGAATAGGTATGGGCTGGAGTACACTCGGCAAGTACTCCCAAATAATGAAAAGTAAATTACTTCTATCACTAAAAAGTACTAGTAGTAATAACTTCCTTAATGGAAGAATAGTATATAATCAATGTGTACGGTCAGTGGTAGCATTTGCCGCGAAAACGTGGCGCCTTATGACTGGAAAGAAATCTTAGGTCGGCCTAACAGGCCATGGAACGAAGGATGATAGGTGTATCGCTAAGGGACAGGAAATGAGCTTCCTGGATCAGTGAACGAACTCGAGTAGACGATATCATAGTTCGAATTAGGAAAAAGAAATGGACTGGCCATTTACCAAGTTTGATGTATTCACAACAGTTGAACCACGAGGGTAACAGAATAGATACCGAGAGGTGTGTCTAGAAAAAGGGGAAGTCCATTAACTCGATGGAGAGACGCAATAAAAAAAGTCGGAGGCAAAGATTGTACCCGGGCAGCGCTGGACAGCAGGAGGTCTGTGGGAGAGGCCTTCGTCCTGCAGTGGTCCTAAATATGGGGATGGCGATGCTGATGATTATGCTGCTGCTGATGATGATGATGATGAGAGAAATCTGGGGAAACTATTGCGCTGAGTTTACACTTCTAATCTCAGAAATTAAAATTTACCTAATACGATGCTGATTAATGATCAAAAATCATTTTGCAGTAGTAGTATACTCCAATTTGCGTATTTGCAAGCTGTTTCACAGTCCTGAGAGAAAATAAGATGATTTTTTTCTTCCTACATTTCCTCACGTATGGTCAGCACTTTGCGATAGTAACCAGAGCTGTTTAAACACGTTGCAGAGGCGTTGTTAGGACGTCCAGGACTGCTGTACTGCCCCAATGCAAGCTGTCCATAATCTGCTCCGCAAGGCAATGCCACTGCACGCCGCGGTCACCAACATCTCCCAGTTTCCCGGAGAGATTGTTTCCTCTTTACTTTGCGAACACGCGTGGCGTTGTCGAATTCCCAGCGGTAAATGCGATCATTCTTTATGCAGCCTGTGCGCTGCGCGTCAGCACAGCTTGGACGCAGAGCTGCAGCCTTCACGCTCAAATGCATTTCCCCGAGAGTGTTTTCCGGCATGTTTCGGGCCGTCTTCGACAAACAGCCCATCTATAACGTGCCTCTTCATACATTATGTTGAGACAGACAGCCGGCCGGGCTCGTTAAAACTTCATAATGGCAGGGGCTTTAAGACTCGGCTGGCATTCGGGCTGGAGTTGCGCCACTCCCTCGCCTACCACCAACACCGGCCCTTCGCCGCGCTAAGCGAACCGGGGGCTAACTGCTCGCGGCGTCGTCGCTCACTGTCGGCTCTCGAGCGGACATCGGCTCCGGCGTGCGGACTCGGGGAGGAGGGGGGCACCACCGCCACGGTAGGACTATATCGGCTAATGGATGCCGTCGTTCTCCTTCCCCACAGCCCGACCGAGAGATGCGAGGCGATTGAATTAGTCAAGCCACGGCGAGCTGTCGCGCGCAGCGGACACATCCCCTCCTCCGTAAGCGGCGCCGTTCTTGCTTGTTCCCCACCGCTTCTCTTCACGGCTGTTGGCAGGTTCGGCGAGCACGTTAGGAGCCCCTCCCGACCTCTTCCCGCACGCTTAGCAGAACTGCGCTGACGACTCACCTGCAGCACTCCTCGGGCCCGTCGGCTGCCCTCCTCCGTCCAGTCCGGCCCGCCCGCTCTTGGTGGGCCGCGGAGTCGATCAGCGGCTTCCTTCTCGCACGAGTCGTATTTAGAACAGATCCCGTCTATTGGCTCTCGGCCGCTCTCCTCCGGGCGCTGTCTTATTGTTTGCGCTGCGCCAAGAGTCCACGCTTGCCGCAGTCGGCTCGGTCTCACGGAACGCGGAACGGGCGGCGTGAAAGATTTATTAGCCGGGAAACCAAACGTAACGGCCACAACGGCTCCATCTGGGAACTTGCCACTAAATATTCCACATGTAACAGCATATGTTGATGGTTATTGTTCGTGCGCATCTAGCTTTACTAAGCCTGGTAGGTACATGGTTGCTCACGTCTGGGTGCATATAAATCGACCGCCGAGTATGTTGTTTGGGGCGGCACTCTTACCGGCCATAAAAATAAGGTAACACATAAGTAAATAGCGGCAAAGCTGTGAACTGGATGAGATGAACGCGAATATTTATATTTTGACACTGCGTGTCAAGGCGGCCAGTGAGAAAACGCCGCTACTCAATTTTGCTCATGCATGGAAAATCGGGGCCTGCGCTGTCACACAGAGTAGTTAGGAGCTTTGTATGTAACGATGGCAGAGTTCTCAACTGCTACGGAGGGAGTTTGCACCCCACCGGAAAAAGAGGACAGCGAATAGAATTGCAGTTATTGGAGGCCTGGGACAGAATACATTGCTGCGTCGGGGATCGCCCGGGTGCTGACGTCTCTCCCGGCAGGAACGGACGGAAAACTGTACGGAAATAGAGCGAAGTTGCAGCGAAAAAACGGCGAACGCCGCTAGGCGGCAGGCGGTGATAATCAGGCAGTCCGTCGACGATCTGGCTCGGCTAAATATGTTCGCCCCACGTCAACCGCCACCCGAAAGCAGCTCACAAACGTTTGTGGGAGCGGGCCAGAGAGAGAAGTGATTTGTTGGAAGAGAGGAAACGAAAATGCACTGGGGATATTATTGAGCTCAGCAAAGAGCTCACCTTCATACAACCCAGTGTGGGGGAGGGGGAAGAAGGGATAAAAAACACTAGGGAGGTGGTTAGGGGCGGAATAGAAAAGATGTTAAAGAGAAAGAGAAAGTGAGGGAGGAAATAAAGGGGGGTCATAGCATCGACGACAGCGGCGCGAGTGTTGGTTCTTCAGTAGCCTTAGCTACAGGCACTGGGTGAGTCCGGTGGTCTCGAGGTAGGTCAGGAGGTGGTTGAACACTTCCCGGCGGGAGCTGGCAGGACCCGTGGGGAACAGCAGGTCCTTGAGGTTCTGTCTGGGCTGTCCCAGACGCTGGAGTGCAGCCTGCAGCACTCCTCTGTGTGCTGCATGCGGGGAGTAGGACAGGACCAGGGGCTCCAGCGTTTCGGGTTCGGGGCAGTGGGCACAGGCGGGGGAGGCCCGTCGTCCTTGGTGGTGCAGCAGGGGCGCCACCTCGCAACAGTTCAGACGTATCCGGAGCAGCAAGGTCATACCTGCTGAGGCGCCCAGGTAGAGCAGGCCTCGTGGGAGCGGGCCAATCATGGTCGGTGCACCACTAAGCACTTTTTGCGGTTGATTTGACTATCTTCTTTTCAGACGTTGGCATATAAGCTGTTCCATAAGCTATTCATTCACAGAATCACAATTTATGAAAATTTGAGGCATTATTTTTATCTCATGACCGTTTTCTCAAGCGCGGTGGTGAGCTGGCAACACTCACAATGCCGCAGTGAAGTTCACCGTTTTTGAACCGTACGGGGTCTAGACGGGCGAAGGGTTCGCGTCGCATCGCGGAGTGCGCCGCTAGGTGAACTTCGTCGTCAAAATTGCCTGCATGTCCGCAGCCCTTTATGTGGCTGTATTCAACAAAGAGCAGTCGACTATAACGTAGAAGGCCATCTCGCGCTGCAATTCTTCGGCCACTATTGTAATTATAAGAAAAGTACATATTACAGCGCAGCTGTTACTTCTGCGCCCCTACGTGCAGCTCTAAAGAAGCTGCGAGGCTTCAAGAGGCGCAGGCAACAATGCACCGAACAAAAGATTCCCAAGACGCGTCATCTGCTTCCTGCCGATGGGAGTAACAGCAACACCGTCGGGAAAGGAAAAGACCTCAGCGCCTCCTTTTCGCCGAACGACCTACATCGCGCAGTGGGCAGATTATTCCGCGTTTGCCGTTGGTCTCTGGTGGCTGTTGTTATCTATCAAACTACAAGCGGGAGCTTTGTCATTCTGCGCGAGGGCCTTTTCTCTGTTCGGTTTTGGCAGAATCCATGGGAATGGTTTCTGCGGACGAAAATTGTGGAGGGTGGGTATGCTGCCCTAATCGATTGGTACCACTGCACTCTCTCTCTCTCTCTCTCTCTCTCTCTCTCTCTCTCTCTCTCTCTCTCTCTCTCTCTCTCTCTCTCTCTCTCTCTCTCTCTCTCTCTCTCTCTCTATTGTCTGATTTTCTCTGTAGCTTTCCAACCTTTGCAGATATGGCCAATAGGTTTTGTGATTCGGACGCCGAAAACAAAATTTTTAGTTTTCGCTGTTATTGGCGTTGACAATGTGGCTCCCAGGATTCTTGCCGGCATCACCGCGTAGCAGGACTAGATTGGCAGAGGTCTCCCGACGCCATTAGAAGCATCACGTTAAAAGGTGGCCCGGCTGCGTTTTATGGCGCAACGCGGCGCCTGGCACTACGCTCTCCCTAAGCCAATATAACCTAAGATAGTCACACCCATAACAAAAAAATAAAATATCTGATAACTAAAAATTTACCTAAATGACCAGAACAAAATTTGGAGGATGAATGCGACAGCGTTGCCGGGCCCCTTCTGACATCGCATAATCATTCGCTACGGCGCATTTTACCCTTGCGCTTACGCGCCATGGGCTGGGGCAGCGCCTTACGATCCCGGGCTTCAGTGGGCGCCGGAAGGTGGCACTACGGCATTTTACCCTCACGTCTTTCACTCAAGGTCAACGCCGCAAGCCACGCCGGCTTTTGTGCGACCCCGTGTCGCAAGAGAGGCCCACTTAGAGGCACCATGCACCGCGTTGAGAAGCTATGCACAGGTAACTGCTAGCTGATTACCACGTGGGGGACGACGCCAGCGATAATGCGATTGATTCCGGAAACACCTTGCGCTGCACTGACAGCCCGGGCTAATAAAAATTAGTGGCAGGCAGCGAGATACACCGTGAAGGTGTTTCCGAAAGCATTGTTTTAAAGATGATAGTGTTTCTTGGGCTACTTTATTTTTATTCGAAAGTTTGCCCTGCGGCATAACGGTGCACGATTCACAGGTACACGAACAAGTTTGCTTCTCGTAAAAAGTCCAGAAGGTGCCAATGAAATGGTCCATGAACCCAGCGCTGCAGGTCTGGAGGGCGGCCAGGGTGGAGGCCGGTGGCACGAAGGTGCCGTAATCGGATCTGATGCAGTCCGGGGCAGGTCCACAGCAGATGCTGCACATTCACATTCTGTACGGCGGAGTCGCAGAACGGGCAGGTAGAGTCGTATGGGCCGCGGGTACAGTCACAGACGGCGTAAGGGCCATCCCAACGCGTATTCTCCGGAGCGCAACCTCCTCTCGGCGAGTTAAGTCACCAGGGAGGTTTGAACCCCACGGGTGTATGAGGGCTCGCGTGGTGCGCCGGAGAATTTGCTTCTGTTGTGCCAGGTTTCCACTTGGATCTTCGCGGAAAAGTGGCAGTGGTCGCATCAAGGTATGCGGGCGACTAGCCGTGTCTGCCTCCCTACTGCCGGGTACAGCTGAACGGGGTGCCCATTCTATGCGGATCTGCAGTAGAGTGCTTAGTGCTAAGTGGTGAATGGCATCTGCGAACGCTGTAGCTTGTGCTACGCGGCGGATGTCGTGGATGGCTTGCGCAGAGTCTGTGCGTTTTATTAGTCGACTTAAACCCAGAAGTTTTGGTCTGTCTGTATATCTGTTTGTCTGTCTGTCTGAGACCCGATTCAGCCACCCGGCCAAAGTAAAATAAAGCATGCGCAATGATCTTATATAGTCACAGGTAAATCTGCCCGTCTAAGTCCGGTGTAATGTTCATACTTGTCAACACTGTTGAACAAGAACAAGACATTACACATATATAAGACAACAAAATAATACACAAGTGATATTTGCAGTGCCCTTTTATAAAAAATCATAGATGCTTGATTTTTACGAAATGAAATACTACATCCACTGCAGAAAAAAAAAATCACTCCGCCATCGCCTGCTGTCGCCCGCGCCACTATAGCTTCTGGCGGCATTTTAAGAAATCAAGAGGCAATGGTTACGAAAGGTTCTACTAGATAGGCTCCACGTTCTGTTTGGAATGCACGTGCACTAGGGAAACGCGGTACTATAAGCATTGAAGTAGGGCGCCTCAATTCACGCGCGTCTCCGCCGTACGGCAGCGCTGGCATCGAGGCACCCGGCCTGCAGCAGTGGAACGCGGTAAGTTTAAATTGACTTGAGCAAAACTTTAGCTAGTTTACCTTGACAGGAGCGTGACGGAAGAGGAAGAGCATGAGAGGTGAGCGGGAAAGCGAAGGGAGGCAAATGTGGGATAAGACTATCGTCTTTTGTCGGCATTTGCAACGAAAGGAGCAGATACGCGGCCAATTTTTTGGGGGGACGTTGTCTTTGCTTGTATCTGTGGTTGTGCTGCGCTTGAGGTTGCTTGTCCTGCGATTTCATGTGTTGTTAATGCGAATGCGAAAAATGTAAGCGAAAAAGCCAGCGTAAGCGTAATGGGGCCGATTATTCACTAATGTACTAAAGATGGACGTCCAAGTGGTCGGTCGTATTAGCTTGCGGTTAAGTGATGTTTTGAACGGCGTACGGCTTTGGTGGTGTCCGCATTCTGATAGCACACACCTGCTCGCGTGTCAAAGACACGTGGAGGCTCAGGAGTTTTGTTCGCGAACATGAAAATTCCTGGACCCTAGTGATATAATATTCACTGTTTAAAAAAACCTGCGCTTTGCCAACCAGGCTGTCTGTTGTTGTTGTAACACCTTTATTCAAAAAGTAGGAGGGGGAATGTAGCTTGAGTTCATATTGTTGGATCTGGCCTGGAGAGTAATTCATTGTAAACTTCGGGGATCCACAGGGGAAGTGTATGGCCCAAAGTGCTTGGCAGGCCGTAGCGAGCTACGTTGAACGTGTGAGACCACTTTTTTTAACGTGAAAGCAGCTATAGCAAATGGAGTGTGGTTGTCGAGAGAGTACAGGGTCGACAGGGCGGTTGGGATCGGAGTTGGGGGCTCGGAAGTTTCTATATCACGTGAATTTAAGGCAGGTGTTGGAGATCTGCAGGGAGGAATAGCTGGGAGCAGGGATATTTGGGCGTCATTGCAGGATTGTACCACTTGCGGATAGTTTCAGGCGCGTAAAGGTATTAGCGATTAATTTGTAAATTAAAACTTCAGCGGACCACTTGCGCGGTACAAGGGGTGTAGTATGGTCGGTCGGTGTTAGTTGTTTTAGTCGTATACGCTTTTTGGATTTTTCGTATCGATGATTGCGGATGGCTTGGAGAAGTGACGTCTCTAGGAGCTAGTGGGGGGCTCCAAGACAAGTTGAAGCGTCGGCTGGGAAGCAGCGGAGGTTGGCGAATTGTGGGCCTCCTGCGCAACTGCATGGGCTGCCTGATTCTCTGGAGATGAAGGCTGCATGAATGGCAAGCATGTAGGAGCGAGAAGAAAGTGCAGGTGGCTAGCGGGTACGACGTCGAGTCGGGCTCAACCATCCAATCAATAGCGCTGCCTACTTTTAAGAAGTAGCATTAGTGAGCTTGTCGAGTGAACATGAGGAAGAGGGGAAAAAAATGGCTGCGGCTTAGCTCAGCTAACCCTAAATATGCAAAGCGAACGCTTGGGTTAGCCTGGGTAAGTTAGGGTTACACTTGGTTAACCTTTGATTTAGATGTAATTATTATACTATTCTTCCAAGCCTGCCTTTGCATACAGTCGTGGTCCCGCTTCCGGCATTTTCCAAGCCGAACGGCTCGCTCTTCCTCAGTCTTCGACGCTAGCTGCACGCGTTTGGCATACCGGATCCTCTGCAGGGAAGCAACTCGCGGGCGATATCCGCGGGGTGGTCCGAAGCCGATTCCCGACGCGGGCTGGAAGCCTCCAGCCTCCGCGCAACGATCAGACAGGACGGTCCGGACACGCTCTCATTCATGGCCAAGCTCGCCTGCGAGTCACGTGGTTAGGCGGCGACTCAGCTGCAGAGAGCGCATGCGCCAAGCCGGGAGCAGCGGCGGCGGCGGCGGTGGATGGCGAACGCTGTACGAACGCGGTTGTCGGTGGAGCTCGGCCCGGCGAGTCACGTACCACAAGGGTACGGCGCAACTGCGGTCGAATGAAGGTCAAATCCCCCGCGATGGCGAAACTGCTCGGCGAGATTAGTAAAGCTTCGCTTAAAAAACGCGGGTGGAAAGTGTGTGCAGTGTGCATTTGGTTTCGGAGTAATGAAAGCGCTTGGCCCGTGACATCACAGCCTCTGACGCGCCATTTTCAAACTGCGCTAAATTGAAATCGGAAAACGGTCGTGTCTTATTATTGTACATTCGCATAGTCACCACTGCGACGGCGGCACAGCTCGCATTTTGCTGAATTGCGCGCACCTGGTACAGCATTCGCTGTCACCTTCGCGCGCTCAATCTGAAACGACTGTGAATGCATCATTTTTGCCAGTAGCGTTGATATAAAATTTATAACCTTCAGTACATAGAGTAAGTATATGTAGTTTAACGTGCAGAAGCTGCACCTTATAACTTGGCCGTGGTGTGCGCCGACGAGGGATTCCTTCTGTGCGACAAACGTCGTCTATACTAGTTTCTTTTATTTCGAACCCATTAGCGCAGCAGCGCGGACTAGTTTCGCACCAGTGACCTCGAGTGTTGCAGCCCAATAACTTGGCCATTATGCCATCCCGACAGTTACAGCCATAAAGCGGCGTGAGCTTGAAGGAGCCGACGCCGAAGGATCTCGATCGCCGAGATCGATAACACGGCTGTAGCTTTTATCGCCCTCGACGCTAAAAGCCATACTTTGTGACTTCGCCCAAGGCAATATACTCACGCGCAGCTCTCGTTCGTCCATCCACTGCCCGTGTTGCGAAATTATGATACAGGGACACCCGAACCATAGCCGGGTGAATATGAACCTCGTGCACTCATCCCACCGAGCAACGTCCGAGGACCAGCCGATAGCAATCGAGCGTTACTCCGGTCGCGTATCATTCGAGCCCCCTAACATACGGGAAAGCCTGGGTAACTTTGTGGACAAAGAGAAAGAAGAATGTTCGGGCTATTTCCCATAGTACTCCGATGCCGATCCTGTGCTAAAAGATTTTATTCTTACATGCGATCGCACATCTTCTCAAACCATGGCAGGTTTCTGGCGTTGTTGCCTTCTCTCCGGTTATAAAAGCGTACGCTTTGCTCGGCGAACCCAACTCATTTTAGGTGTTAGTCTTATCTGGGCAATATGAATATGCACAGAAGAATCTGCCACCCAACGCCACGAAGGTGTCACATACAGCGGCTGAGCCAACAACCCATGCTACGCTTTATGTCGCATCATGCGTAGAAAATCGGCCCGATTTCTTGTCGTCATTTCTTGCGCATTGCAATTCAGCGTGATAGTAGAGCTGAAAAAGCGCTAGAACGTCGATAACAACACAACAGGGATTGTGATCGAGAAGACACAACAAACGAACATCGAGAAACAATACACAACACAACACACACAACAAATTTCCTCGGTGGAAATCATAGCTTGAGAGAGTTTATATTTGCGAATGTTTTACGAAGGCAGAGAAAACCTGCAGGATATTGTATACGGTAGCCCTCGATTGAGGTGAGCTGAGATTTGTTTAAAGCAGATAAAATGCCGCGTATGCATCGAAATTGGTCAAATGCGTCGAAAAAAGGGGAGCTCACTGCGTCGTAAATAGGTTCAAATTTTCAGACGGGCCCTTTACCTTGGAAGGCCTGCACACGGGAAGGTGACGGCCGAGGCCCTTTCCCTTTTTGTCAGTGTGCCGACAGTGCGGTAAACTGATTTCAAGGACAAAAACCTCAAGTGCCTCATTGTGTGAATAAGCGGCGTTGTTTTCCGGCACAGCAAATTCCCGGTGCTGCAACGAGTAAGAAACAGAGAACGTCGGAATTCACTCCAAAGTGCGCGTTGGATAGAGTAAATCAACTAGTTTAATAATAAACTTCGCTACGCTTGAGTTCGTATGGGAATTGTACCCGGCTCTCCAGAGTAGGAGCCAAGTTCGTTTACACCTCGCTGCAGACCCGCACGTTGCCAGAGGTGGACCGAGAGTCATCCTAGTGCGTGCGGCGCTCACGTTTTATCACGTAACCGTTGAACGTGACGGCACGGGAGTATAACAGGTGCACTCCAGCCACGGGGAACGCTGACTCTGGGGAAGATGCAGATTAAGAGGGCGGGGTTTAACACACCGAAGCTAGACCTGGGCTGTGTGAGAGGAGGACTCCGGATATTGGAGGACTCCGGATTAATTTTGACCGCCTGGAGATCTTTAGAGTGCACTGAAATCTCGACACACGGGAGTTTTCGTTTTTCGCCTCTATCTGAAATGCGGCCCCTGCGGCGGCCGGGAATCGAACACGCGTTCTATTATGGCGCAGTTGGGGTGTGAACGGTCGCCAGTGCACCGGTACACCTGTTTCGCGCCAAAAGACGAAGAAACGAAAGCGAATAAAGAGCCGCAAACCCGGTGTAGCAGCAAGGAAGTCTTGGATAAGTATCGCGAGGGGAAGTCCTAATGCTTCCGCCTAGTTTCAAAGCATGTAAGTCGGCAAATTTAGAGGCCAGCTGCAGCGAAATTTCACCTGGCCAAATTTATTTTCAACGGGATATGGGTACCGCCAAAGCAAGATGAGACCTGACTGGTAGCTTTGTGAAATACTCCGGAGTTGTTGCTAACGTTAAAACTAGCTGCGTAGCTGACGACGTTTCACCTTCCGGTAGACCCCGCACAAAGCCATGAAGGGACTTTTCGAAGTTTTTTTTTTTTTCTTTTCAGTCAGACTATACTAAAGTATGGTTTTTAAAAGGTCAGAATATTCGCAGCAGGCTCTCTTTAGTGTCACCAGGATGTTTTTTTTTTTTAACAGCAGAGCTGTTTAAGCTTGAGCTTGGTCCGGTGGTGTTAGGAAAAAATACAAAAAAAAAACTGCGCCACCTGTAAAGGGTGCACCACCACAGATATGGTATAACAGTGAAGCCGGCTTTCGCGCATGCTCCAGTGGAACATGCTCCAGTGGAAGCACAAGCGGCATATGCCTATGCGCACCGCTTACAATAGCACATAGGTGGACAATGCCCAATGGCGCTATGACCCATTACAGAGGACGACGAGGAGGGTGTGGCTGGCGCGAGCTCTTTCATAGCCGCTTGTACATAGATAATCGTCCCTGTAAATACAGCGCTGCAACATCGTCCAATATTCGCCTCATCGTTGCCTTGCCACCACGTAACAATATATATATACACATATATATATATGGGTTCGGATCCCACCCGGCGGGCATTTTTTCACCACTTTCTTTCTGACTCAAAAAATTCTTCATCTGTTTCTATGACCCACCACAACTTCCCCTTTGCTCTCCGAGGTTTTCTTGAGTGCCAACCCTTATTTCCTGTCCTAATTCACCGAGCCCCTCAGTTCACATTTCTGATTCGCTAAGTTCTGGCAGTCTTGGTGCCAAAAGTAGCTTAAGAGGGTTCAACGCTGGTCGACCACTCTCGACATGTCGTAGACACTCGAGTCACAGCCCGGGGGTTAAAAAGAAGGTCCCCTTCACCCCGAGTAGTCCGAGTGGCGCTGGCTACCACCCCCAAGTACAGGAAACAAAAAATACCTAACATAAATACCCAAGAAAGTGGTGGGGGAACAGCCCCGCCGGTAGCCTAGTGGTTATCGCACCAGACCGGTATTCTGGAGGTCGTGGGTTCGGATCCCACCCGGCGGGCATTTTTTCACCACTTTCTTTCTGACTCAAAAAATTTTTCATCTGTTTCTATGATCCACCACAACCTCCCCTTTGCTTTCCCCGAGATTTTCTTGACTGCCAACCCTTATTCTCTCTCTCTCTCTCTCTCTCTCTCTCTATATATATATATATATATATATATATATATATATATATATATATATATATATATATATATAGCCTTTATTTTGGCAGGAAGCCAAGTGAGGAATTGGGAGTAAAAGGTAGACCCCGGTAGACCCCGCACAAAGCCATGAAGGGACTTTTCGAAGTTTTTTTTTTTTTTTTTTTTGCACATAATTCGCTATGGTACAACTGCGAGTAGCACACGTCGCCAGGCTCGGCGGCCTGTGACATGTTGTAGGCTGACAGTCCGAACAGAAACAGGTTGGCTCCCGGAGAATGCGGGAGAGGCCGTGTGGGGTGAGGAGAGCAGGCTCACGGCTCTAAACTGCTCGCGCTGTACCACTTTCTAGAGAATAGTTTGTAATATAAGTTAACGTGGAGGGTTCGAACGTGTGCAGACTGGGTTTATATGCTATGACAAAAACCGACAATCAGATTGTCATGTTCTAGCGAAACACAATCTTCACACATCAGTTAACACAACTACCAGAACACCTCTGGCAGGATTCTAAAACGGAACGGGGTGATTCCTAAGCGGATACGCTATCGTCCTAGCTACGGGGGCAAGGTTTCTATGAGAGCTAACAATTGGTGGCCACTGGAGCCGTAGTTTATGTAACTGCACGTAGCGGCAATATACGTAAAAACATTCCGTGCATCAACTCTGCCATACATCACGCATGCAGCCATTTTGTCAAGGCCAGAGGGGATGATGTCATGTCTGTCTTGCCATATCTCCCATTGACGCTGCTCTGCTGCTAAAGACTTTATGGTTTTGTCTGTCTGGAGCCGTCTTGATGACCGGGAGCCTTTTCTTCCTCGTCAGGGTGTCGACGGTGGCGAACCAGTCCCTGTCCAGCGTGTCCTCCACCCTGGTGGTAGCTACAGAGACGGTCGAAGACTCGGGCATTTACAGCTGCTTCGCCAAAAACCACTACGGCTCCGACGAAACCAGCATGCGCCTCCTTGTGCAAGGTAATATCGCAGCACAAAGATCAAGCGAATAATAATAGCCTGGTCGTATGTGCGAAGGGTGAATCGGGTGCAATAATGTTGGAACACCGTGAATAAAAGAAGATCCGTACTGTAGCCATAATTTTGCTCCAGATCTTAAAAACCATTACCTGATCGTTTGTATGTGTAGATGATGTTGACATGGAAAAATCTAGACATATTTTCACTGACTTTGGTTGTCTGTGTCTAGTTGCATAGAAATGTCACAGCAGACTGGATCCTTTCCAGTCTATATCTAAACGTAGATAACTTTATCCTCTTATGGGTTCCAGTTACCACTCAACTCTAGTGATAACTTAGTCAGGAACATTAACTTAATGTTTGTGCATGTGTTTTTTTATTGTTGTTGTTTTTATTATTTTCGTAAACGTAGGTTTCCGTAGCGTGAGGGTCGACTTTCATGCTAAATAAATTCTAAGCAAAAATAGACATCTCTATTTTCGAGACAGCCACGACAAACTTTTCGAACTGAAACTTTAAGAGACCGAGTAACGAGGCGACCAGAATTAACAGCTGGTAACATTGTTTCTATGTTCTTGCTCTGCGCAGAGGTTCCCGGGCCGCCGGTAAATGTTACTGTGTCCAACGCAACAGGCAGCAGCCTTCTTCTGACATGGAGCGAACCTTTCCGAGGCAACAGCGCTATCACCCGCTACCTTGTGCAGTTTCGGGAAGCCGGCTTAGGTGAGTGTTTCTGAACCACTCCAATGATTTCATATTTAAAAAAAAAAAGCTCTGTAACGTTTCAGCGATAACGGGCCAAAATGGTGTAATCGGGTGTTGTTCAGCACAATGCCTCACTATGACACCTGCGAATCTAGTTCCCCACAATGCGCTTTTAAGCCAAATATTCGCCGTCAAATGAGCATGGTAGATCAATGAGGAGGCCCAGCATACCGTTGCACCCGAAAAGATAGGTCTCCGCAGTGGTGGAATTCAACAATGGAAGCCTGAAGTTTAGCCTTAAGATACTTCTCGCAACGTGAATCACATTTTAGAGTCATATGGTGTGTCTGGCGTTGTTATTGGCCAAATTTGCCTTCTTGGAAACAAAGCTGGATCGTTTAGGTGCATTGTGGCAAGCGAGGCCTACAGAATTTTTAATGTGTAGAACGGCATTTGGTTTGGCACTAGGATTGCTTTCGTATACTTGATCTCGCTGCCGGCCTCCATACGAGCCGACCGAAAATATTAGGAGCACTATTCTAAGGAGGTGCCTTTTGTTGTGGCGTGATCTAACATGTGGCTAATTTACATTAGAATAAGACCAAAGAATTTTATTAAATTGAACTTTTCATACATCAAGCTTATGCACTTTGGCTATGGAACCTCCTTCCTTTCTGGTATTTCCTATTGTTTCCGATGCACGTTACAAAACGTGTACCTTACGGCATTCTCAGAAACATGTCGCCCTGTATTATTTATTTGGGATTTGTTGAATAATGACTACATGTGCACATAATTCGCTATGGTACAACTGCGAGTAGCACACGTCGCCAGGCTCGGCTGTGGCTTCAAGGCAGCTTTACGTTATTATATGTGATTGAGCGTTATTAACTGAATGCTTGCAAAGAATTTATGACTGGTGTATTACGCCGGACATGAATATTATTTTAATACATCAGCTGAAAAGTCTGCATCTGACAATAAATTCTACCCGCCGTGGTGGCTCAATGGCTAAGGCGTTGTGCTGCTGAGCACGAGGTCGCGGGTTCGATTCCCGGCCGCGGCGGCCGCTTTTCTGATGGAGGCGAAAACCAAACACGCCCGTGTGAACGAGATTTCGGGGCACGTTAAAGATCCCCAGGTGGTCAAAATTAATCCAGAGCCCTCCACTACGACGCGCCTCATCGTCTGCGTTGCGTCGGCATGTTAAACCCTACAATTATCAAAAATAAATCCCCATGTGTGTTTTCGTTATGCAATAAATAATGGCTCACATCAATAAGCCTCTAAGCTTAAAGGGGCCATGTATACAAAATACAAGTTTGTTTTAATCGAAAGATTTGCTATTTTATATTCCGTCAGCAGTTGTCCGACAGCAAATGATGCTTTATTCACGGAGAAATTAATCAATCTAAGTTAAAATTTTTATTCTCCCGGCAAATCGTGTGTTTCGTGACGTCTGCCATGACGTCACATGTACGGGTCTTCAAATGAACGTTAGTGTGCCGTTTAGTCTGCAGCGGACTGCGGAACGCCTTGTTTACGGTCAGTCCTCCTAGATGGCGCCACCATACTGCGCAGGACCACTTTCCGCCGTTGCTTTGTTTCTGACTGCATGTATTTGCACCTGGCTTGTTTTTCTTACGGTTGGTAGCCGTCGTTTCGTGAGAAATGGAGTATGCTCAATAAACAGGGTCACGTAAGGCAATGTCGCTTACGCCAATCAGCCAGTGTCGTGTGAGACAACCCCAAAGCGCCGAACTGCTGTGCAGCGATAACACGCATCGTATAGTGCGCGCAGTACCAACAGCAGTACGCACTGGTACTTCTATGTTTACGTGTATTTTCGCAACTTACATTGTTTATCCCACCATTCTTTCTGCTGTAAAATGAATATACATTACATTTAAGCGAAAATAGCTCGTTCTGCAAGCTGATAAGCCCTGCCTAACTTGCGTTTGCTTCTGCCGGCCTCAGCCTATCGCACAGATGTGCAATTAGGCCATAGGTTCTTGTACGAGAAATGAGCCGCGACTCCCTTTTTTTCTTAATTATACAGCTTATTTGAGCGAAGTTTACGTTAAAAGTGGGGTCAGTGATTCTAACGAGGCAATCTTTCGAATGAACCAAACTTGTGTTTTGTCTGCATGGCCTCTTTAACCTCGGTGTCACAATCAGGCACAATTTGAATTGAAACGAACCCAATGCAAGCATTTGTGGGTCTACCCACAGAAACTCGATCTTTTGAGACGAAAGGTGGAAGCCAACTTGTACTAGCCTGTGCCCCAAGATCCTGAAAGGAATGGAACAGACACCAGGTTGCCTAAAACGACATGCGACACCATACGTGAAGTGCGCAACCGGGGTGGTGTACATGATCCCGCTCACATGCGGGCGGGTGTACATCGGTCAAACGGGCCACTGTCTAAACGACCCTTTAAGGGAACACCAGCTGAATATACGTAACAAAACGGGATCCCACCTTCCGCACCATTGCGTGGCTTGTGGAAGCAAGCCATGCGAGCCAGTTTTGACTCAGATGAAGGTGCTGAGCAAAAGCCGAGAACAGGTGGCAAGAGAATTAATCGAGGCCGTCTTCATTCGAAAGCATGGTGAACAGCGTGTGAGTGAACCAGCCATATCTTTGTATGCAAATTAGTATGAATTTTTAAACCGATATATCTTGTGATAAAGATGGTGACATGTGTGCGCATGTGCTGGTGTGGGTATATTAGCATGCTCCATTTTCCAATAAACTGGTTGTGAGTCTGCGCCCGTCCTGTCTCTTCTCTTCCTTGTCCCGTCCGTATGCGCAGTTTTAAGTGTAAGCCTGCTTGCTTTCATCGCACAGCGTGTGCTTTACAAGTGAGCAGCAGGTCATTGTTTTTAAATCGGTGATCAGATCATGCATTGTACCCCTGCTCTCCGCGTCCTGCTGCTTCTTCTATAAAGATCAGCGGCTTCATTTGTCCACATCAAAGGTCGCATATCCACTCCTATCGTTTCCTGCCGACAGCCACGGAAACGAAAATCCGACGTTTTCATTTCTTCACGAGTCGCGTCCTCTGGCGAAGGACGCGACTCGTGAATTTCATGAGAGGAGCTCGTTTGTAATGTCGCCTAAAGGGCGCTCCAGAAAGAAATCCCTCTGTCACGTCCACGCTTTCCCTTTCCTTCCTTGTGCGCGCGCATGTTTTTGCCGTTCGTTAGAGAGGAAAAACGAGAAGGCGCAGGAAGCAGAATATTAACGCGCCGAGGCGGTTCTTTCGCATGAATGTTTTATTCGGCGTAATGGGAAATGCGGCCAGCGTGCCAGGGCACTCAGCGACTTCAAATTAGCTTTCGGTACATAATGAATCATAGCGGCAGGCACACCGCGACGAGCAACAAATTCGCCCAGCTTCCCCCCAACACCTCCCCTCCCCCGCTTCGTCCCCCACTCGTCGTCGCAGCTCCGTCTACATCATTGTTTATGGACGGCTGCCGCCAGCGAAGCGGGCATAACCGCGGGGTCCCTGTCTCCCCGCGCGGGCAAGCCGACCAGCAACGCGCCTGTTACCGCCGCTAAGCAGGCTGCTGCCGCTGCTGCTGTACAACGCGGGAAACTTTGGCGCACACCCGGATGACAGCAAGAGGGGCGACGGGAAGGAGCGCGCGCAGAGAAATTGATGTTTGAGAGAAAACGGTGCCGACCTCCTCGTATTTCGTTTTCTTTACTTCCTAATTACTGTTTCCGGCCGGGAGACAGTCACTTTGGATTTACCTCTTTTATTTAAACTGCTTCGCCTAACTGTACGGATTAATGCGTTTACAACATTAACGCTATCATTAAAGCGACAAGTCAAAATTGAGCCCACGATCTCCCTTCTCCCTGCCGCCGAAATTCTCCTCTCCATTCGGCCAACGCAACTTTCTCCCCCTCAAAATCCGACGTTTCACGTTTTTTTGCGCGTGTACCTAATTTGATCGCAGATGCGAATAATCAGCGGCCTTCAAAAGCAACAAAAAAATGGTAGCACTCTCGGGGGACCTCGTTGACGTGTTCATCTATGCAAAGAAAAAAATGGTCATAGAGCGAAGCTATTCGCTGACAGAGAAAATGCAATGTTGCCCTTACTGACAGTAATAGGAAACTAGTGATTAACACTGTACTTGTAACTACATCCATTAGGCGATGCTTTACTTGCGTTTTTCTTAGGGAACACGAAACTGCAGACTTGAGCTCTTGCGGTTACCTTGTACAGGACCTGGTTATATGCCACACTCGATGCTCTCGGACCTGCTAAAGCACGATTTCCTTCTTCTCCTAGGGACTTTCTTTTCCGAGACACTTGATTTTGAGGAAGTCTTAACACCTTCTTTGTGCTCACATGTCTTTATTTTTACCGACCTCTTTTACGCCAAAATTGTTTTCCGTATATATTTCTTGCATTTTTCTCTTGGTGAATTAAGGCTACCACCCGACTCGTTACAAGAAAGAACAGCTTTATTATTTTAGCGGTTAACAGAAAAGGCAGTAAATTCCCCAGCCCTGAAAGGAACTATAAAGGCACCATACAACTTTGCTTCACTCAAAAGATAGGCATGGTGGAATAACAAACACACAAAGTTTACCGCGAACTGCATTAAATAGGCATTAAAGTGGTCCTGAAAGGCATTTTGAGCACACTAAATGAACTAGCGCAATCATTAGGTTATCCCCGCAAAGCTCTTCATCTGGAATGTACGTGCCACTTACGGGTGAAATGTTTTCATTTCGTCTGGAGCGACCAACATCATCTACAGCGGCTGAGCTATATGCCCTTAAAGAAGCGATTGTTTACGTCTTACGCCACCAGCCGCGTCAGTGGAGCATCTTTACAGACTCCAAGGAAGCTCTGCAAATTCTGTCAAGGAGGAGCAGGTCTTCCCCTCACCATACCGCAGCCGCCGATATCTCCTACCTTCACCACCTCGCTTGCATTTCTGGACACACTATAAAATGGCAATGGATACCTGGCCACAGTGGTATTATTGGAAACCAAAAAGCCGATGAAGCGGCCCGTATGGGCCTTAACCACCGGAAATACCGCAAAGTGTACTTTACAAAAACAGACGCTTCCACTATGGCCCATCGCTTTGCAGTAAGTGAAAGAAACCGGCTATGGCGCAGCAACGAACCCAATAATTAATTATTTTTGCACGCGATTGACCCTGATTTGACATCAAAACTTCCTAGAGAGCTCCCTCGTAGGCTGGAGACATTATATCATCGCCTACGACTGAACTCGGCCTACACCAACAGTTACCTCTTTCGCCTCGGACTGGCGACCAACCCGTACTGCGATAACTGTTCTTCCATAGAAACCGTCGAACATATCTTATTAGAATGTGTGGCCTACTTGGCACCAAGATCCCGTTTTTTTGAAGATATTGAACGCCTAGATCAAGGGCCGGTAACTTTGAAGACCATCTTAGGACCATGGACTAGCCCCTCGAAGCAGCGCCAGGCCCTAAAAAGTTTGTTTTCATATTTGGAGGACATTGGCCACATTTCAAAATTGTAAACTCTGCAACACAATCTAAAAAATAGTCCGCCAAGCCCGCCAAACCACGCCAGTGTTTTTTTTTTTTTTTTGCTTCTTCGTTTTTTTTTCTCTCTCTCTTTTTTTTTTTTCTTTTCTGCCCACCTCTCTCTAGGGCCTGTTCTCCCTACATCCCCGACCCCTAGCAGAGAAGCATGTAGGTGATCACAAACGCCGGCAAAACTCTCTGCTTTTTCAATAAAGAGCCTTCTCTCTTTCTCTCTTGGGTGGTCAACGTCATCTGTGCGAAGTATAACCTTTTTACGTGCAGCAGAAAGCTCACACTTTCCTTGCAAAGTTTGTTACCACATTCTCACCCTTTCCTGCGTATTTTTGGGCTCCGCCATCTTCCCCTATGTACGTCATCGATTCTCCCATGTGCGTTACCGAGCAGAAATCTTACAATTTCAACGGCTTTTCCTCTCTCTTCCGGTGTATAGAAGCGTCGTCTGCTCAGCGTCGATGGGTCGCGGCGGCGCCTTTGGTTAATTAGCGCTTCCTGCAGCACGCTCAACGCTATCATGTTCGTCTCTATTTATTTTTTTAGTCTATTGCCACGCTTCTCGTTAATTAAGGCGCGTTATCTAGGCCGACACGACGATGACACGATGGCGACGCCGACTTCCGAGTTGTCAGTAAGCCTTGTCACACGATGCCGACGGCGTCACGAACACGTCAGCCGATCTAAAGTCCGCGTGGGGTTGATTGGCTCGTGAACCGAAGACGCCGACAATACCGATCGGCCGCATGGTCGTCGGGAATCGATCTAGAAGCGAAAACTGCGCCCCGACAACATTCGTGCCGCAATGAATGCGGCTCTGTTTTGTTAGTTCCTGGAGTATAATAAACATAATAAGGCCCATGAAATTCATACAGCTCAACACATGCGATCCGTATTTCGGCTTACGACGCTTCGGCCGTTCGCTTTGGGGAAAATACGTTTCCCGGAGTTGAAAACTGCACGTTCTAGTGCGACCAGCAACGCTTGCAGAAACTAAAAGCACAATTAAAAGCAAAAGAGTTACGGAAGGTTTATTAGGTAATAAGGAATCAAAATCGAGCACAGTTTTTACCGTAAAGCGTGAAACAAAAGCACGGTGAGTACTATTCCTGCAGGGCGAAATCGCAGTTGCAGCCGAAACAGTTCTGTTGCGGGATGTGAGCTATGGTGGGGACTCTATGGAACCTTACTGCGCAACTGTTATTCAAGAAATGTTCTGTTAATCATCCAGGAATCCTTGAAATCAGATCGAAAATGTTGATGTGACACAAAGGGTGGGTCCATAGTTATAAATGTATCGGCAACGGTGGCTGAGCAAATCGCCATTGGTATAGCAATGAAAGACCCATCGCGTCCAGATATCTTCACAGATTCGTGGTCCACAGCTAGGGCTTTCGCCTCGGGCTCGATCTCGCGAGAGGCAGCGGCCATCCTCGGCAGCGAGGGCGCTGCTGGATTTCACACCATAAAATGGTTACCGGCCCACATGGGGGCCAACGTACATCCCGATGCTCCCAACGCTAGTGAGTTTTCCCATGACCATGCGCGAGGTTTCGCTCACCGCGGCGGTCCCGGCGAATTCGCAGGCAGGGTTGCAGCGAGGTATACAGGGACTCGCTCCTAACCTTCCGCGGGGTCACGACTTATTATCAACTTTCTCGGGGGTCTTTTCCGCTTCCTCATCATCACCTCCCTCGACCGCAATCGTCGGCATTCACAGGATGCTCCAAACGGGATCTTTCCCTTCGAGGGGAAGGTTTAGCCACTTCTCGCCCAACATAGAACCCCGTTGTCCGGACTGCGGAGAGGCGCACTGCTCACTAGCTCATATGCTCTGGCAATGTCCTGCGTTACGCGATGCAGAGTTCACCAAAGAAGAGGACTGGGAGGAAGCCCTTCAGAGCGGCGACCTTTAGGTTCAGCTTCGGGCTGTCCAGAGGGCCTGCGAGAGGGCGTAGGGTCACGGCCTTCCGGTCCCTGCGTGGGAGCGGCCCGCGACTGTCACGGACTCCCCCTGAGAGGGGTGGTCCAAGGCAGTTCCTCAGGACATGAATAAAGTTCTTTGTCTGTCTGTCTATGCAGCGTACTGCTACGTGAGCCCCAGGGTTCGATTCCCGCGTGAACTCCCAGGTAAACAATTTCATTTTCAAACTATTCAACCTATTATCCAAATTAATCGACACACGCACTTCGGCACAAGTTCAGACATTTTTGTAAGCCTATTTTACTCTTTACATCAGCGGCCATTTTCTGTACTGGACAACAAAGCCACTTTCCCGCAAAATCGGGCGCTTAACGCTTTCGCCTTAAAAGGCATTCGGGTACGCTGCCTAAAGACATGGCACCTCAAAGAGTTCGAACTAACGTAAGGCTACTCTAATCGGCTGGCGGATCGACACCACAAGGTATTTCCACTGATCCTCAGCTTGCTGGTTTAACTGCCCCTATGGCGTTGTACCTGAGCACACGGAAACTTGAAGAAAGGACCAGAGCACTTCGTTCATTTTTGCCAACGTACAAGCTTATAGCATGCTCCACTTCCTATAAAACGAGTACTTAATGGTGTTTTGCATACGGAGTTGATAAATTTTCGTATACTTTACTTACTTTTGCATTTGTATAGTCGGTTCCCGAACTTACCGCTCAGGTCCTAATACATCTTTGTTTCATTTTAGTTTCTCTTTCTTTCTACTTCATTTCCCTCGGCCCAAACGTGGTACGCATGCATTCTGTTAAATAATGGCAAAACCACTTCTTCGAATCACGCCCGTTTTGCATAATGGCGTTTAAGTTTTGAGAGCTCAATCTGGCGGATATTCTAATCACACCGAATGATTTTTTTTTTCGTATTCCTTCCACTTTGTTGCGTCGTTTCCGTATTCATACGTCTTATTCCTTCCATTTCCAATTTCGGATCGGCTCTTCATTACGTGAGAAGCCCTCGTCATCCCACCGCGCGCGATGTCGTTAAGGGCCGAGCCACTCTGGTTAATTAATTTGAGGGGAATGCGTGAGCTGCGCTGTTCCGTACGGAATTCAATCTGCGCTCGATATCTTCGGCATTCCTGAAACCACGCGGTTTTTGCCTAACGTCTCACGCGTGTTCAACTCCACTCGGCACCGGCTGCCTTACGTTTCTCGCCTTTTTCTTTGGCGTTTCTACGCGCTTATGTTCGCGATTAGGTGTCGCAGCGGGGGAACATTGAGCGAACCCAACGTTTATTCTTTTCACTCCGTCGCAAAACGAGCGCGCGAATTTTTATGATACAGACTCTTGCATGCTGAGTGTTGCCACGCTTGAGAAAGAAACGCTCCCAATTTCCACCGGCCATTAGCACTTCTTTTGCCCGATGGAGTACGACGCGTAGGCCCATGTTTTACGCTTCCTGATATTTTGCAGTCTTTTTCGCGGAACACAAACATAAAACGTTCTTCATACTTACAAAGTGAGCGAAGACTTTAACAACGTGTAACTTAGTTATTCCTTTCCCTGGGTGCTTAAAACCACAATGGAAACAAGTATTTAACAGTCGGCGAATATAAAGCAGAACCGAATGATGTGAGTCCTTTAGACATCGCAAACAAGAACGTGTGTCCCTGCTTGTAAACTATTGACGATAGCAGTAAGAGATGCACCTTCCGATTTGTTCCCCTGGTCTGTGATAGTGTAAACGCTGCAGTGTAGTAGAAGCATCGTGGTTTTTTATTGAGCCTTTCCAAAGGAAGCAGTACAAACTAAAAACAAAAACCTCCGTCCTCTTTGTGCCTCCTTCTAACCGACAAAAGAGAGAAGGGGCATATCAAATATTAAGAAGAACAACACGGGCATTTTTGGACTCGGTAATTCGGACTTTGGTCTCACTTGTGGCAAACAGTATCGGTACAGAATTGGTCATAACAGCTGTGTATGACGCTGATGGAGCAATACTCCGTAAAATACGCAAAAATAGAACTAAACCAAATTATCAGCAAACAAAGAAGTAACCTGAAATAGCCTGAAAGTTAAAGGTGGATCTCAATGATGTCGACTGTATATGCTGCCGTCTAGCATCCAAAGCATGAAAAAGGTATCTGCTGCGTTTGGGGGAAAGCCATACAGTGGAATAAATGAAATAGAGTGAAAATGAGTCAAAACATAGTAAAGTATGCGTTCGTGGACCCCGAACCGAATCTTATGTTGGCCGTTTGAGGCACTAGTCATTATGCCCCACGCGATTTTTATATGCAACGCATCTCATGCTCGCCCCTCTGTCCTTCCTGCGTCTGTCCGGCGTTGTCCGCACAGCTGGGCCTCTTCTCCTCGGTAGCATTTCGGCTGGCGTACCCGCAAATTTTCCCGCCATTTTTTCGCGGGGCTACATGGTTGCCAGACAAGGACTGCCCTCTGTTGACTAGCTCGCATCATCCGTAAAGGCCGCGGATCTGTCAGCCCGCTCTGGTTACAAACCCCTGCGCGCTCGCGCCGTGGGGTTTTTTTTTTTTTTTCGCTTCGTCCCCACGGGAGGTACTACAAACGTATGGGGCCCGTAAAGGCAGTCTGTAAAGGGGAAGCAGTCCTGGTCTGGCAACCATGGGGACGAAGCGAAAAAAAAAAAAAAAAACGCGAGCTCGAGCCCGCGGCGCGAGCGCGCAGGGGTTTGTAACCAGAGCGGGCTGACAGATCCGCGGCCTTTACGGATGATGCGAGCTAATCAACAGAGGGCAGTCCTTGTCTGGCAACCATGTAGCCCCGCGAAAAAATGGCGGGAAAATTTGCGGGTACGCCAGCCGAAATGCTACCTTCTCTTCTCCTCTCTCCGATAGCGAACACTTTCTCCCAAACAGCTGCGGGTTGGCGCAGCGCGCTCTCACTCCGTTGCTAGGCGCCAGTGGGCGGCGCTGCGCATGTGCAGCACTCTCTCTCTCCGCGCTCTCCTCTCCTTCGGGCGCTGTGAATATAAAGCGGCATGCCGCGCTCCGACGGTCTCAGTCGACGGTCGTCCGCGTTACGCTTGCCCTCTCTCGCAGTACTCGACGATTGCAATCGTCGAGCCCCTAACTGTGCACTTTACGGACCACAAGGCACTCATTCTCGTCTGCAATAAAGACCGTACCTGAGCATACGTGTACTGCATGTGCATTGCATGGTGAAAATGGAAAATTACGCCCACCTCCCCTTCGCGTGAGAATCCCCGCTATAAGCGTAATCAGTACGATGGAAAACGCCAATGGAACCCCCCCATGAGATGCGTTGCATCACACCAGGATTCCCGCGAGGGGAGGTGGGCGTAATTTTTCTCCCGTGGGATTACGCGAGGGACACTGGAGACTGTATGACTTTTTGTTTTATATGAAAGAGCACACTATGAAAAGCTGTTTCGGCTTTTGTTCGACGCAAACGATGATTTGTTCGTTCAGAAACAAATACTTTCAGCCGTCATTTCCCTCTATAGTTGCCGTCTCGTTTTTAAGTGACGCAAAAGGTAACGTCGCACATAGTGAAGATAGACCACGTACGACGTCTGTCAAAGCATTTCCAGCAAGGAATGTGCTGCCGCATACAAGCAGTAGAAATTATGCCCCACGCAATTTTTCTCCCATGGGATTACGTGAGGGGGTGGTGCACGAAAAAACCACGATTTCAAAAGGCCCGTTTCATTGGCCCCGCGCCGGAAGCGCCGCGGCTTTTGCCCCGTTTTCGAAACCCCCGGGCTCATAAGCCCCGTACACATTTTCCCCGTGCCGATTGCCCAGCGCCGAAAGACCCGCTTTTTAAGCGCCGTACTCATAATCGAAGCCAAACAGGGCTTGAAACAGGGCATATACGAGACAAATTTCTGAAAATAGTGCAAGATGGGAAAGGACACAAACACAGTACTACTTATTGAGTAAATGCTGGGTAAACAGCTTATCATTGTCGTGACGTGTTGCGGGAGGCGATTCCAGTGCTTTATGGAACGGGAAAAGAAAGAATTCATAAAAATTGAAGTACTCGCAGCTTTTTCTTTTATTTTAAATTGGTGGTCAAACAGTAGATACGTTGGTTGGTGGATGTAAATATAGATCCCTGGTAACAGCATTCCTTTTAAGGTATCCGTCACGAAGGAAACAAATGCGAAAACGTGCCCTTCGCAAACAAAGGTTAGGCCAGCCAAGCGAGCTTTTTATTCAAGTAATGATATTTGGGAACTGGTAATGTTTGGTTACAAATCAAGCAGCTCGATTCAGAACGGATTTTAGGCGGTCAATAAGATTTTGAGTGTGGGGATCCCACGCAATGCATGCGCACTCGAGGGTGGGCCCTATGTTTGGTAAGTATCGCCGCGCCTTTACTTCCTGAGGTGCGTGTCTAAAATTTCTGCGAATAAAGTTTAGAGTAGGTGCAGCTTTGCCCTAACGTCCCAGTACTACTTCGGGAAAGCGGCAGACGCAACCATTTTCTTAAGAAGATCGTCAAACCTTACTTCACTCTAATGTTTAAAACTTATAGGCACTGAAAAGACAATGACGCGCCATAATATCGCCCCGAGAGAATGGGTCGGGAAAACTGGCATTGGGGCTTTTGGCACGCGGGGATTATGGCGCGGGGATACTGCTCGCGGGGCATTTTAGACACGGGGCTAACGTCGCGGGGCTTTTGCGTCCAAAAGCTGTTTTGGCTTTTGTTCGACGCAAACGATGCTTTGTTCGTTCAGAAACGAATACTTTCAGCTGTCATTTCCCTCTATAGTTTCCCTCTCGTTTTTAAGCGGCGCAAAAGGTAACGTCGCACATAGTGAAGATAGACCACGTACGACGTCTGTCAAAGCATTTCCAGCAAGGGAGGTGCTGCCACATACAAGCGGTATAAATTATGCCCCACGCAATTTTTCTCCCGTGGGATTACGCGAGGGACACCGGAGACTGTATGACTTTTAAGTGCGAATGCACTTTATAAGCGACCCTGAATTCCGTTGACCGCCGTCCGTCCACATAGCAACAGCTGCGGGTGCGCGCGCTCCTCGTCTTCCTTGGCAACGGGGGGAGATGGGCGACATGGCACATACCCACGTGGGGGATTGGCCAGGAATCTCCTCGTCTTCCTTGCCAACGGGGGGAGATGGGCGCGCGCTGCCTGGCCGCTGACATGGCTCATACCCACGTGAAGGATTGGCCAGGAATCGGGCGTGAGAAGGGCTAATGCACCCGCTTAAAGGAGTACTGAAACGAAATTTCAAAGCTGAGATCCGCTCTAGCAATCAAGTACAACGACAACACAAATAGGTGTCTGTGAATAAATGCATCTTTCTTTCTTTGCAGTTGTGTGTGTGTGTGTGTGTGTGATCTCTCTTTCGCGAACATTACCGAACCGCGCAAATTCAACTCCTGCATTCGCACTTTCACATTCTTCCCCTCGGGGAAATGCGGGGAAATTTTTTGTTTTATATGAAAGAGCACACTATGAAAAGCTGTTTCGGCTTTTGTTCGACGCAAACGATGCTTTGTTCGTTCAGAAACGAATACTTTCCGCCGTCATTTCCCTCTGTAGTTGCCGTCTCGTTTTTAAGTTACGCAAAGGGTAACGTCGCACATAGTGAAGATAGACCACGTACGACTTCAGTCAAAGCATTTCCAGCAAGGGAGGTGCTCCCGTCTAGAAGCAGTAGAAACTACTGGCGTGGTTTACTTGCACTTCGACTGATTGCAAGTCCGACTGAGTAAGTAATATTAGAGCTTTCCCGCTGGTTATCGTATATAAGTAAACACAGAAAACAAAAAGGCGTAATAGCTCTCGCTTCGCTTTCACTTCTGACGACACTTTCGATTCGGGCGATACTTTCGGCTATGCGAAACGAGGAAAACGGCTATGCGAAATAATAAACCAAAACCAAAATCGAAACTGAAATAAACCTTACAGCAGTTGGAGTAAAATAAGCTGTTTATTAAAAGTTAGTCTTTTCAAAACTCATGTGCTCAGTAGGAGTCCCCACGCACATTTATTAAATCGAAATTTAAGTGTCCTCACTGACGCCGCTCTACGACAATACGCCCTGCAGGAAAGCCAACGTTCTCTGACGATGATGATGAACGATCGTGGGTGAAGTAAAAGAAAAAAAAACGCTTCCCGTGTCCGGAATCAAACCTGCGTGACTCGCGTTATGAAGCCGGCGTCAATCCCAATGCTCTATTTCGACATTTTCTTTTTGTAACAAAACATTTATTTACACAGATGTACATATATACATGATACACTGGCACGAACGAGGCATTGACAAGTGTGCACGTACATGCTGTCGCAGCATAACCTTCGGCCGCCTCCAAGTGAGTCTTCGCTTAATCACAAAATATATACGCAACACATAAGACTGCGGGTGCAAAAGAACGTACAAGCGCGAAACTATGACGTTGCAAAACACCGTAAAATCAAAAGGACTGAAGAGACAACGTTTGGAAAGTACCGAGTTCACATGCGGGTGATGTGAAGGGCGCCTGATAAGTGGAGAACAGCGTTGAGAAGACGCAGTGGTAGGACAACCCGCGAGTCACATCTGTTGCCAGCGATGCATTTCTTTCTCTTTGAAGTTCCGCAGGGCCTGGCATCCCTTTTGTAGTGAGTCGCGAAGGTCTGTGTCGGCATCTGTTTCCCACATTGCGCTCATGATCTATTCAACCTTTGCCGTAAAGTGCCGCCAGGCAGGCTTTGGGTTTATAGCACGCTTCACTGCGTCTATTCTGGCCCTCCACAGCGAG